>NC_047155.1:24870083-25157293 GCF_009819705.1 Hippoglossus hippoglossus | reverse complement strand
ACAGAGACAAATATAAGCTTGAATAATGAATTCATTAAGATAAACGAAGTGTTCCTCAGTATAGTGTGTAGGCATGGTAACCAGGCTTGGCTCTGCTTTGAGATACATGCTGGACCCAGCGCTCAAAATGATTGGATGGATGGATCAGCATACACACACATTGTGTCCAAACATACACACACACATACACTCCACATATGCACAAACAGCTCACACAAGTGCACACTCTAGCCTGAATCAAATCTCCTTCTCCAGAGAGGGTGGCTCAGTTGTAATTTAATGGAAAAGTCCTGCAGGCAGGAAGCTAAATGAGATGATCATCTCCATCCGTAGCCTCCACCTGTCAGAGAAAAGGTTTATCAGGAAACACTCTAGGCACCACCAGTGTGTTCTCCCTATGCCAACAAGTAGGATTAATTATTTCCAGAAAACAACCTTTTTTACGCCTATAGTCTTATGACAAGGGAAAGGAGGGCAGATAATTTGGTTGAACGCCCACTCATAATAAGCAGTAAGGATCGAATAGCCTTTAAAGGAGCGTCCTGCTGGCCACCTCTTCACACACACATCCCAGGGTCAGCCCTCAGGAGCACTGAGGCAGAGCGGCCCGTCGCGCAACACAGTTAATCCTGCGGTGGAAAATGTCGGCGGGATCCGTCGCACATGGGCGAACAGCAAGAGATGAGGAGGCGGACCAATATTTGAGACGAATTAAGATGTGTGTGTGTGGTCTGTGTGGGTGGGTGGGTGGGTGGGTGTGTGTGGAGGGCTGGGGGTGTTTGGTTGAGGCCTCATCTGTCTGTGTGTGTGTGTGTGTGTGTGTGTGTGTGTGTGTGTGTGTGTGTGTGTGTGTACACAGACATGCTCGTCAATAGGCTGGCTGCACAACCTTTCAAACTTCATCCTCATGGCCATTCACTGAGCACATAAAAAGAGCACATCTACTTGAGTGTGTGTGTGGGCTGACAATATTCTTTCAATGTTACTTTGCCAGAGCAACAATAGCAAATCCCTGGTCCTCCAATATACCATAGAGCTACAAATTTCTTATAGTTGTCTTTACTTTTCAAAAATATAGCCTGCACTGGTGGGAATCCTGTTGTTCTATTTTCTCAAAGCCTCTCTTGATAGCCAATTAGCCCATGCAAGGTAAACCAGCCCACAGGCACAATTCTGTAAAGTATACCAAGTAACTACCATTCGAATATCCCTCCTGGCTTCACTTGATGGATTGTGTTTTATCAGTGTCTAGTTATATAATGTATGCTGCATATGTTCCAAGAGAATAAAGCACAGCAAAGGATACTTGGGACTCAGGGTCGTGTAGTGGTGGCTTATAAAACTTAAACTCAATCAATCATAACTAATTTACTGTGTCCAGAGGGGCCTGTTGAGGAAGTACAAGAACCTGACATTTGCCTACAACCTCAAGCATGACGGCGACAGCTTCATAAATTATGGGTTACAGGAGAAATTTATGGATGAGCATAAAGCGGCACCTGCTGACTTGGGGCGAAACAGGTATAGTTTCCTGATTAGGTGCAATACTGAACCGCCACTCGTAAACGGCTTCCATCACTGTTTCACTCTTTATGGGCACCAGTGGTAAAGTACAATCATAGAACTGTGGAACAAACCATTAAACCAGAAATGTAACCACAGGACAACATAGACATTGGAAATATCCACCCAGCATCAAACCACTGTGACAGATGTGGAGTGTGTCACCAAATCAAGAGCTTAAAGCTCTCAGCATTTCTGAGAGCCCCTGTGGTTTGAAAGGATGCTCAGACAAATGAAACAAATGCCTGATTCAAACTGAAACACAAGGCACACCCAGAAAGTTATCTTTTCACAACTTGAAAGGACACATGAGGCATTAAAAATTCCAGTGAAAGAGGCTTTAGGAGTTGGTGCCTTTGTCAGGCTAACATCAAAAGCTGTGCATGAAGACAGAATATCTTTGTGTTTTCTGTGTGGGTGGAGGTCTGCTGTTTGCTGAACTACAAGTCACACAGAGGAGAACTATCTCAGTTATTTTCTCACATGAGATTTATCGATGCACCAATTTGATATTTTAAATTTTCTTATTTAATTTTCATTGAGATGCAGATGATGCTAATGTCGTCTGGTCATGGTTTTGCTATGGTTTTAATATATAAAATAGACACAGATTAAACACCGACTAACCCACCAAAAATACTGAGTATAATGTCTTCAGTATTCAAGAGTGCAAAGAATTGCTTTGGACATCTTTATTTGACCCCCCCCCCAGTATATCGAAATAAACAGCCTTAGTGCCCTATTAGCAAACGAATTACACTCTGTGTCTCATGCCACGGTCACGTTTTAATGTTTAAACCATAATTACAAGCAGCTGAGCAGGAAAGGCTATACAAGTGGGCCACACTTGTAATTCTAAGTGTGTTGACAGAATGGTAGCAAATATGCAACTTCTGGCAGTCATATCAAAATAAAAGCCAACATTAACAATTTATTCAAGTCATTTCGTAGGAGATACTCACTGTCAACACTATGTATCTGGTTCCAGGTCACACACCACTACAAATACATGAAAAAGTTCTGAGAATCTGGTGTTCCTACAATTAGCACTACGGATAACATGGTATGATAACAGGGGTTTTCCTTATTCTTCCCATTCTGCCAACATAGCTTAATACAGCAATAGCTTTGTGAACGGCACGGCAGGTTGAGGTTAGGTAGAGACATTTATAGCAACACCTGTAAGACAACTTACATAACTTGTGCCGACATTATGAGTCATGATTGGTTGAACATGGCTGCATTTGTGATGCTTCCATTTATCAAACTTCAGTACAAGCTATGCATCCGCTGTAGAGCAAAGCAAAACATGCAATTTGTTTTCATTGCTACAGGCTGTGTAAAGGGTTCAACTGTGGGAGGTTGAGAGGTAATAGCAGTAAAAAGCTCAACATTTGAAATGAGCTAAGAGGGAGATAATTCAGGTCACAAGAGGTATCAAGTGGTTAGAGCAAAAGGAGACTGAAGTCCTCAGGTTGTTCAAGCACTGATGGCTTTGGCTGCTGTGCTGCAGTGTAGCAGCTGCACTGAGTGGGATTCAATCAAATGTCCTACATCAAAAAAATCTAACCTGCAACAGGGCAGGATGAGGGAAGAAAATAGACATACAAACCATTAGTTTTGGCATGCTATCTCTAGCTACAGCTGGCAAAAACAAAACTGTGATTTAATCATGCATTTAACTTCAAATGCCCGGGAAATATATCGATTTGTTTAGTGGTTTGTAATAAATCTCAGTATTAGCTTGGCCAATGGCAATCCAGACACAGAGCTGACCTCCCAGTGGCTGCCCATGGTGACTGGATAATCAGGTTAACTGCTGATTGAACAAACAGTATTGTGAGCTGCAAAGGACAGGCCATCCAAAGGCAAACAACACGAATGTGAAGAGCTTTGTTTGAATAAAAGGTACCAGCAACTTCAAGCTCTTTATTCCTTTTGATGCACATGTCAACAGATTAAAAGCTATGTCAATGATGTAATGGTGAAGATGCAGTGTACAATCAGCACTGCACGAGAAAAGAACTGTGAAACAATGACAACAAAGGTGGTTCATGGCATAATAGGAGTTCATTTTGTTCATGGCAGAGTGCCCAAATATTTGGCCATACTGCTCTGAAGGTTTGAATTGACCAGCAGCCTTTACACTTGGTGGGAAACATTTGCATGACTAAAACACATTCAGTAAGTACAACTCTTTCTGTTTTTATAAACCAACTACAGGCACTAGATGATTTTATTCAAGAATTAACTAAATTAAGGGATTGACTATCCAGTGCACACTCACACTACAAAGCTTTTTCGCTTACCGAAATACCTCCTCTTACCAGTAAGACTCCCTCAGACAACACTCAATTTCCATGGGTCTCCAGGGTGTAATATCAAACAAAAAATATTTATGAGAACAACTGGCAGTGAGTAGACGTAAACACTTATATCAGACTCTTTACATATCACAAAGGGTGGTGAAAGTGGTGAAAGTGTTTAGTGCGGATGTCTCACAACAAGAAGGTTCTGGGTTTGAGGACGCTTTCTGCGGTTACTGCAGCTTACTCTCAAAGTCCAGGTATGCAGGTTAAGTAAATTGGAGCCTCTAAATCCCCTTACATTGTGAATGTGAAGTGTGAATATCGTGAAAGGTTGTTTATGTCATGTCAGCCTATGTCAGCCTTGTGATTGGCAAATGTCAGCCTAATGTAAGCTAGGATTGACTTCAGGGCCCAGAGACCCTACATGGGTAAGCTGCATGACAAGTGAATGGATGAATGAATTGACATATCACACACACATATTATTTCACCTGTTGACTGTCACTGTGATTGACCCCCAAGTGGCCCAGACTGGCACAAATCCAGTCCAACTTCATCCGATCAGTCAGTACGGCCAAATCCTTTTAATTATCGGCTAAACAGGTACAGTCAATGTATGCCTTTGACTCAAAGTAGCATGGAGCCAGGGATTGCTGATGCACACAAAAACAGAGTGGGCAGGCGGCCATGACTGGATGAATGTAAGTGATAGTGTAAAGATAGACTTCAAAACACCTGTGTGTTAACTGGTATGTACAGTATAACAAAGGTTTGCTTAAAAGATCCAACAGTGGTATTCCTAAGGGGGAAGACATTGGAAAAGCACTTGTACAAAGTAATTCACTCCTGTTAAAAGTGGCATTGATGGCATCTTGTCACTCTGTTGTCCTACTGTTGTACAGTCCACTTACAGTAATCGTTACTTTGTACTTTCTATCTAAACATCAATAGCACTTTTGGCAGTGTAGACTTTGGAGATTCCACCTCATCCCCAGAATAGTTCAATAATCAATCCAGTGTTTGTCTTTGTCAACAAACGGCTGTTTGAAACACATGTTTGCTCTAGATCAGGAACTACCATATTGAAAATGGAATTAAGAGTTGGGAGCACAGTTTGATGTACTCTGTCATTTAATCATTCAAAGTAGTCAATATAACACTGAACCTGTTCCACAGGTTGACCAGAATGTTAGTCAAGAAATACCTTTTGAGAAGTTGACATAGTATCAATGCAAAGGGGCCTGGAGGCTGGAGCCTCGCTCTGCTGCCTGCCTTGCAGCACCCATACAGATAAGGAGTAATTACTTTTCCTAGCAATCACTAAAGCCAACCTGCCCTTCATATATTTGCAGAAAGTTTCTCTAATACAGAGCCTTGTGTTGCCATCATTTACATACTAAAGCACAAAGTAACTGGAATTCAATATAAGCCAGTAAAATAGCCAGTAAAATAGCCAGCACATCCAATGTCAGCACCGGTGCTATTGGTCACTTCATTGCTTTGTTTTTCCCTTTAAAGGGGACATAGCATGCAAATTTCACTTTGTTAGTGTTTCTACAGGTTAATGTGGGTATCTGGCATGTCTACCAACCCAAAAACTCTGGGGAAAAAACACTGGCGCGTTTTGTTATAGTTCCTCTAAGTCAGAAACGTCATGCTTGAGCGACTCGATTGCGCTTCCTGGGTATTGTTTCGTAACAAGGAACTGGAAGTCTCCCTACATGGTCTTGGCCCACCCCACCCCCCGTCCCCCCACACTCGTTACTTCCGGGTTTACACCGGAGGCAGCGAGGCTGCGAGGCAGCGCAGCGCCGTTCCCAAGCACGCAGCCGGGCTGTTCACACGGGACGAGCATTTCTCCGCTGGTCAGCCCGCGATTCACTCACATGTGGCATTTGTCTGGATCGTTGGGACCGGGAGGCTGCAGCAGCTGCTCGGGAGCGACCGCTCGCTCTCCCATGCGTGAGCTGGAATTTGTGTCAGCGCCACACAGCCAGCAGTGTGGAGGACTTCCGCAGTGTTCAGCGCTACTGTAACCCCCGAACCCCGACATTCAACGGGTACAACAACAAGCGGAGAAAGCAGAATCGCGGGCTGACCTTATATATACAGTCTATGGGGCTGACCAGCGGAGAAATGCTCGTCCCGTGTGAACAGCCAGGCGGCTGCGCGCTTGAGAACGGCGCTGCGCTGCCTCGCAGCGGTCTTCCACACTGCCAGCTGTGTGGAAGACTTCCGCAGTGTTCAGCTCTACTGTACGCCGGGTTACAGTAGTTACGCCGGGGTACAGTAGTTACGCCGGGGTACACCGGACGCAGAAGCGCCGCTGCGAGGCAGCGCAGCGCCGTTCTCCAGCACGCAGCCGCCTGGCTGTTCACACGGGACGAGCATTTCTCCGCTGGTCAGCCCCATAGACTGTATATATAAGGTCAGCCCGCGATTCCGCTTTCTCCGCTTGTTGTTGTACCCGTTGAATGTCGGGGTTCGGGGGTAAATGATGGTCTTCATAGCCCCCCCCCCCCCCCACCCCTCTCTTTCTCTCTCTGTCTGTCTGCTTGTGTGCTTGTAGTGGATGGGCAGAGGGGGACATTTAATTATGTGATTGGGAAAATTAAAACTCCAGGACAACAAGGGGAATACAAAGTATGGGATGCATATTTGATAATTTATATCATATAAAATATGTAATTTATATCGTTTAAAATCATGGGGGGAGAGGGGGGAGGGGGGAGCTGGCTCATTAGCATTTAAAGGAACAGGCACTCAAAACAGGTCACTCTGTGGAGGGCTGTTTTATACAGGGTAAAAAGGGTGCTGTTTTATATGATCCTTGTGGTATTTTGACCAAAGTATGTTACAGACATTTCATTAAGACCCCAAGGAACCATATCAACTTGTGGTAAAATGGGCATGCTATGTCCCCTTTAACCAACACACAAAGTCCATGACAACACTGATGTAGTCAGTAATTTTTAATAGATATTTTAAATGTCAGTGCTGAGGCTCTGTTACAAACAGAATATTCAATGACCAAAGTCATTGAGAAAAAAACTCACAGTTTAGTGTGACATAACATGCTTACGTAAATCTTCCAAAAGGAAAATAGGGTCTCAGATGCCTCGTTCCCCCGGAAACGAGCAATCTTGTTGTCATATTTCTCATGTTCTGTAATTTGTCTGGCTTTTTCATGTGGTCCACAGCCACAGCCACCATGGGGGTAGACTATGCCATGTCGTGACATGGGAACCCTTATAAACGTGTTAAGAGCCGGAGGCATTAGCATTTTGGACGCTACTGAATAGAGGCATTTGTTCCTCTTCCTGTGCCTCCCTGAAAGACTCTATTAAAGGGTTTAGGAATTGCTCTGTTTTGGACATATTGAAGTTGGGAGAGCACAGAGAGAACATTTGAAGATTTCCCAGAAAATGTTTTGTTTTTATTCATCTACTTCAATTTTTAATGTCAAATATATATAGTAAAGACTTGAATTCTTTTCCTGACTTTTAAACACGTCACTTTTTTTCCTGAAACATCCTGTTCTTAACAGAGCCTGTCAAAGTTTGAAACATTGAATACAGATACTGTACTGTATGTTGAATATTGTGTGCCCTACTAAAAGCTTCCTGTTTGACTGAAGGGGGTTTAGATCAAATAGAATAAGTCAATAAGAGTAGACTGTGCTTCCTTTACGACCTTTTCTATCCGGGACACGACAAAATCGACCACACAACCAAAAGAAAATACATTCTCCTTTAGCATACACTGAATATTTTATCTTCAATTGGTCCTCTTAGATATTTATTCACATACTGACAGATGTAAAATGTCATAAAGAAAGAAGTGCTTAATGGATTCCACCTTTTTGCTTTTGGGGAAGCTGGTAATGGAACAAGCTGAATTTCTTGCCACTGTACGCTCCATTAACGAAGGTTTTGATTGATCTCGGATTCTGTTTCACGCTGTGGTCACAGCAGGAACTGTGGACAGTCAGAGGCGGGCTCTTCACTGTCTGACATCCTAACTTTTATCTTCAAACCCTTAACAGTTTATGTGTTACATGTGGACTGACTGCATCTTCCATACGCATATTCCTCAGCTGTGCCTAATGATGAGCAATGGTGAGTACACTGCATCAAAGCAACAACGCATCATTTCTCAGTAGGTAGCTATGATTCTCTTTCACCAGTTGTCTGCAATGCCCGGGTACGTCACTGCCAATCCAGAATGAGGTTATTGAAAAACGGGATTGATCAAAAAGCAAGTGAACTAGATACAGGGTATCTCGCTAACAGGCAATTGTAAAACCATGTCAATACATTTGCAGTTACATTTACATCTACTTTGGACTTTGGAATTTTGCTAAGATAACATAAAGTAAACTTTCTTGATCCCATTCCGGGGAAATTCAGTTGTTATAGCAACAGACAATTGGAATGAGCTAGACAAGCGAGGACATATAAGTATAAAGTATAAAATAGAATAAAATAGGAAATAAGAGACAAAATAAAATAAAACAGTCAAATAATATATAATGTTTGAAATTGTTCTGTGATATTTTTAACACAGATTCTTGTGATCTACTTGATATCAGGAGCTGTTTAAATCCAATCCAGAGAAGATGAGCATTTTCCAATCAAACACCATTTACCTGTACGTCAATAAAAATTTCAATACACTAGTACCACATTTAAGCAGATCTAAAACACATCTGATCTGTATCTTGGCAGATAGTTCACAGGGTTTACACAGTTAAAATAACCTTGGACTGCAGCCTTCTGCCAGAAAAAACTAATTATGTGTTTTTGCCATTAGAACATGTCTGGTGAGATTGCCCTTATCTTGTTGGTCAGGAATCAAAAGGAATATCATTAAATACAAAAATTTGACATTCAAGGGCTGATGTTATTGGTCTGGCTTAACAAAGACAGATTTATCATAGAACATGTGAGTCGGCACAGCACCACATTATAGATGTTTTTAGAACATTTTCCTCCTGAAAATAGTATTGACTTCAGCCCTAGAAGTCCAGTTTTGGCCAGGTTCCAACCAAACAGACGCACTGGGGATCCTAGCCTCTGCTCCATATGGGAGATTGATCTCCTGCAATGAGTATTGATCAGCATCAGGTAAGGGCACAGCCATTGGGCTAATCATCATCAATGACGCCCTACTTGCCAGAATCCCACTGGATTCAGGACTCAGAACATATATCAAGTATACATTGAAGTTCAAGCAAAACAAGAAGAAAACCAGGTAGTATTTGTCTGCATCCTTACTCTGATAGTGGCTTACAAAGAATACAAAATAAATCTGGCCATAACAAAGAATACAGTCAGTGCCATGACATCAATTACCCAGCATTTACAATGTGCAAGGACAACAGGGAACCTCACTGATTTAATTCTAGTTAGGATATACAGTGAATTTACCGCAAACACTCAAGGGCACACAGAGTTAAATTACTGTGAAAGCTTATTGATTTGTAAAGTGTACATTAGAAGGAGGTAGTGATTGTGCCTAAAACCAGGGAAAGGCCACGCACAATGATTGCAGGCTCTTCAGTACAGAGTTCATTTGGATGGCTGAAAATCTATACTGCCACTACAAAACACCACAGAATGGGGGAAAGACTATGTCTGCCTTTGCATGTAATTGGAAAAAGATGGCCATGTTAAGCTTTCCGCCATGACGGGAGAAATAAACAAACTTGATGAATGTGCCTTGTCATGACCCCTTATTGATTTTTCAAATATTGCATTTAACACTTTCTTGAGAAATAGAGGTGATAAATCTTCATTCTTTTAAAATATGCAAACAGACATTTACCACCACACTGTTTTGATGCCCGAGTATTTTCCTTTAGAAGATCCTTATATGGCTATTTGACGACTTAAAACACAATCAGGAGTCCAGGGACAGCACATCCATTGACCGTCAAATTTTACCAGCCCTTCCCCCCCCATTTTAACACTGCTACCACTGTTCCCCGCACCCACCCACGTTCCTCAATATTGAAACGAGTAAACAACAGCATCTTCTCCAGCCTTTAAACGAAGATAAACACGGACAAACTCATCAATAAGCCTCCTTTGACGATTCAAGGGTGGTTGAAAGAGGATGTCACAACCAATGCAACCATGGTGGCTCCCATACGAGGGTTTTTTTATATCCTGCATCTTGCTTTAAAGGGGGAACAGGACCAGTGGATTCATCTATCTTGAATTAATTCATGTGTTCACACCCTCAAGTCTCAGATGAGGCCTCTGAATGTGCCGAGGCAGCAGAACAGGGACAGCCATTAGTGTCCACAGCACTGCAGCTCTAATGATGATGGTTGAGGAGTTGCTGTTCTCTGCATTTTGTGCACCAAAGCTTCTGGCTGTGGTCAGACTGGGAGAGGATTTCCCAACACGCTCTTGTGTAGGTAGTAGCCTTGTTGTATTTAGTGGGTCAAGACCGGAACCAAATGACTCAGAACAACATCCCTTTGATGCTTTAAGCTCTATTCGTTGCTGTTGTTGTTTCTCTCTCTCCATCACGTAAATGCTATAAACTGCTGTTGAGGTCTGAAGCAAAGGATCTACAAATGAGGCAAATCAAAGCAGTGGAATCCAGTGGCCAACCTGGCTGCTGTTTACTGACCGTGACAGAGAATGAAAGCTACACCATCAGTTTAATTACCCCACCTCCTGCTTTAACACAACAGCAGGAAACTGGAGACGTGCGGACTTATAAATCAGCCACTGTGTGTGAGTGTGTGTAAAGGGGGTGGGGGGGGGGCTACCATTTTGATACAATTTTCACCACTTATTGAGCAACACAAATCCCCCCTCTGGTTCCTGATGGGGGCCGGTCTTTTCAGGCTGAGCACTGTGATGGACCCTCCAACCTCGAGCTAGAGACACATGTACACGCCCAGTAACGTTCTGCCCCTTCAGCTGCATAGTAAATGAATCACCGCACAGACAGTCTCTATACAGTAGATGAATGGCCATTACTCACACCACATATTAAAAGTGTTTCCATCTCTCCAGGGTAGTAAGCATGCGGTCACAAAATGATGTAGGACGATCCAGGACTGCTCGATTGTTTGATCATTTTTTTTTACTAATTCTTTTCCCACACAGCTGTCCTACCATCTGTGTTAGAAAACCATGTCGAGGATTTAGATTAGTTACAACCCCAGCCAGTGTCAGTGTGTACAATTTACAGACTAATATTGTGAAATAACCTCATAGAAAAGATGTTGAGAAATTAGATCTTTACAGGCTCACATGAAGTGTGAACAACTTCCCTTAAGTGTGATTTACAACTCCCTGCTGCAGAAGATCAAAACAGCATTGCTGTGAATGCAAGAAAATCCCCCGCCTGTTACTGGGGCGCTAACACGACTCCGTCAACTTACAAACAGAGCACCAGCCTCTCTTTGTTAAGTTACAACACACTCCCACACACACACAGGAGAAGACTCATTGTTTTTCACTCCATTTGAATACGTCTTTAGAGTCTGGTCGTGTAGCGAAAGAGAGGGGGGGGATGTTGTTTACTCCATGAGCAAGATAGCTGAACCAAACCCAAAGAGCAGCAGCTTTGGTCTAAACAGGGTTGAAAAATGAGGGCTCGTGTAAATGGGAAGAAAAGAGCGTCCACTGTTGCGAAATCTGCATGAAGGTTCATTGAGAGCCAGCTAACTATGTCCAAGCTCACTGGAAGGAATGCGGTCTACTCTATTATGTACAGGAAGAGTCTGCTCGAGGACTGCCGTAGAAGGCACAACACAATGGGTTAACAGCAGTGCTTCTGGCACACTTTTGACCTCAGCTACAATCCCACCACTCTGCAGGTGGTGGAGAAAAAGAAGGGCTGGTGCATTAAAGAGGCCTCCGTGTGTTGGCAATGACATTCGACACAGAACTACAAGGGAAGACCTGCCTGTAACCTTCATACTCTCTGCACCTTCTCCACCATGCCGGGAACCACAGGAAGAAGCAGGGCCATCTGTAACGTTGGTTCGGCTGTATATGGGGAGTCGGGGACTGCTCAGGGCTCAGGGATATGATCCAAATGTTTCGACAGCAGGTGAGTTACGCCTCACAGAAGAGCCCGGGGGACTGTACAGCACCAGTTCAACGAGAGGAAGACAAGCACACTGGGGGAATCAGAGCAGCGGACAGAGTTTCACGAGGGCATGTTGGCCACCGCCTCGCCCACTTCACACTCTTAAAAGGATAATCACAAATCCATGACACAGGGTGCAAACTGTGGCTCAGCTGGGGCAAGTGGCTGTTAGAGAGGAATTACTGAGGTGTAAAAGGGTTTTAAAAAAACAGGAGGTATGAATCTGTTATCTATTGTGAAGGGAAGGCACGCCTGCATTCATTGGCTGTCAGAAAACTGACAGACCTCAAGGCTAATGTCAATTATAGTCGCTTTTCTGAGGTGATCCCTGCATATATCCTGTGTCAAACTGTCATCCCATGATCCCATCCCGCC
Organism: Hippoglossus hippoglossus; assembly: GCF_009819705.1. Lineage (NCBI taxonomy): Eukaryota > Metazoa > Chordata > Actinopteri > Pleuronectiformes > Pleuronectidae > Hippoglossus > Hippoglossus hippoglossus. The sequence continues at coordinate 25,144,928 of NC_047155.1, read as the reverse complement.
GTGGCCCCCTAAATAACCATGACCCCTGCAGAGCTGGCAAGTCTCTTGTTCGACTATTTTTATAAGGTGGATAAATCGCGGAGGTGACATCGACGAGACTTCAAAGGGCTGAAAACATAACATGAAACAGGTGCTGTTACCTCTTTAGTGCGAGAGAACACATGTCACTCCGCATTACAAGTCAATCTGAAATGTAGTGACAAAAAAGTCCCATATAGTATAACAGCTGTCAGAAGTGGAAGGTAAAATGCTCGAAAAAGATGGAACTGACTAAATTCCCCAAAACACCACTGAGTTCAATTTTCTCTCCGGTGTGAAGAAATGTTTTTTTCTTTACTACATGAGAAAAGCCATCTCGCATGGCTGACTCGAATTTAATCTGCAGTTTTGGAAGAATTTGCGAGACATAAGTGTTCTGTCAGTGGCTGCTGTGCGGCTCCACTATAAAACAGAACCAGACCACAATTTCTTTGAATAACAATCCTGCTCCTGTTATCATACTTGCGGCAAATGCAAGAGACTTAGAGGCAGAGCCGTCGGCGAAACTCTGTCACTGTCTCAAGAAAATAAATCACGGAGGCATGAAGTCAATTTATATGCAAATGTAAATGGTAAAGACAACACGCTGCCTACGGAGCTAGATCTGAAAAAGTTGTGGTGATGAAGGTGAATCACAGCACTGAAGACCACCATGACCTCCACCCAGACAAAAAAAGCCTGTGCTATACGTCATGTGAAGACTGATGGGAGCATTTCCAGGCTGAAGCCCAGGATATCAAAGTAGGATTTTTCCAGGATCACTCTCTATTGATCTGTTTTTGTTTCTCAAAGCCATCGCTTCGAGCCTTTAAGCCTTCTCAAATTGGCAAAGTACTCACTCTGAAAGTCAAGAATTCAGATTGAGCTCAGCAATTCTGCCTCCACTGTTACACTTTGAACCCGAACCCGATTAAATGCAGATTTACCACAGCCTAAAAATGTCTGCTGTTGTGCAGGGACCAGATGTAATTTCATTTCCTCTGCAGGGGGGAAAAAATCTGTCTGTCCTGCTCTAATTTATTAGACACTCATCAAAAAGTCTACAGGTAGAGTAACACAAGAGCAACCCTAGATAAGAGAATGAATGTGTGCAGACAAGCAAAAATAACTAATTACCAGGACTACAGGGCACTATTTTTGTCTATGAAGTATTTGTTCCCTTAAATATCACCAGGGTTAATCTGGAACAAACATCTGTTCCTTCCAGGTTGTCTGCAACTCTACAAATTAGCATTCGGTTGTTAATCATGCGTTGCCTCTGTGACAAAAAAGTGTTATCTTACATTTTTTCCTTTGTCTGTTTGTGCAATTTGTCAAGCTTTCTGTGCTTGTATTATTCCATCTGCGCCAAGGAAACAAAAAGTTCACACAAACACAATGTGCAAAAACACAGAATGACCCTGCAGCTTAAACAGCATGGATGCTATTTCCAGAAAATCCTTCACTCTTGTGTTTTTAGATTTGTAGTCAGTCTGCTGTGAAGACTGAGATCTGTTTACTTCTACTCTCTACTTTGCTACAAAAGAGACATTTAGGAAAACTATCCAAGCCAATCCATTCTGGAATCTGTGCCACACTGATGCATTATAGTGTTTGTATGTTTTGCTTCTAAATGGAAAATTATTCCAATTATAGCGGGTGCTAAACTGGTTGGCATTTCATAATGAGCACTACACTCAAAATTCGCCTCACTCTAGTAGTTGTGTTCAGGAAAGCCTGCATTACACTGATTAGCTAATGCAATTAAACAGTATTTACCCGTACCACTGCCCTCTTGTGTGTCCCAATGAGTCAATTTGTGACTAAAATGCTTAGTGATTTCACACCCAGCTATTTACTTTAAACCTCAACATCATAATAGCTCCACCTAACCAGAATGAGACCTTATGACTGGTCTTGTTTTCGGTAAAAAACAATCCCACGATACTCATTCGAATTCCACTAAAAACCACAGAAAATGTTACAAGGTGAAATCGTTTGCAATTGGATACGAGGCTATAAAAAACGTGCTCTGTAAAATAGTCTTGGTTTCTACCCAAAAATCTGGAGCTGTAAAAATAATGAGGTCAAACAGGTCTGCAGTTGATAACTGCTGGTCTGCGGGGTCACACTTGTAAAAGTGGTGAGTCGAGCCCCCCCAAGCTAATGAATTCATTTGGAAACGCACCAGCTTGGCAAGATTCCTCCAACCAACATTTGCTCAGGCTGTGGGGTGGGTACATTAAGAAATAGGCATGCTGGGTTCTGGCTGTTTGTAGGAGACCCTAAAGGACAATTGCAACGACTTTCACAAACTATTGCCACATTTACAAACTGCTGAAAATGTAAGTTATGAGGAAAATAACTTAGTTCTGACACATAATACTGCAGTGGAACCTACTACCTACAGAACAATGCTGCAGGACCAGGCTGTGTCTATTCAAAGTTTTATAAGCATCTATAGAATGTTACATTCTTATACTAGGTCATTTGTGGTCTGCACATTCTCTATGAGTGAACCTAAATGAAAATATGGGACAAATGGGTCAATACAACGGAAAACAAAAACAGGATTATACTTCTTGCTCATGTGTTAACCCAATTAGCAAATTGACCACTCTGTGGGCCCGGGCCTCTTTGTTTCACGAGTCTAATCATGCTTGATCTGCTCTCTAATCTTCCATTTGGAGGATAGTGCTGTGCTTGACTCCAGGCCTCACTGGGCCAGTAAACAGCCTCTTACTATGCAGAGCAGACAGCGAGCTCACGTGTTCGACACCAAATCAACATACATGTAGCTGCACCGGCTCGGGCTCCCAGCAGTCCACTTACAGTACCCAGAGGAGCCCCGACACGGTGTAATGAGGTCCCAGGGGAGGCCTCTGGACACACAGCACTGGTGCGGACACACCAGACCCTGTCACACAGACACATATTAGTCGCCTACCTCTAGACAGTCGGCTGCCATACTTAAGAGACACATTATCTCATACAAATGATCAAGTCCCGGTTTGTACGGTGACACATCACGGCTTTGACAGAGCCTTTTTTTTCCTGAATATGCAAAGAGAATAGGGTGCTGAGCGACTCCACCTCCTCAGCTACCCACCCACCTCCATTTGAATGGGTTCCAAGTTGGACCTGCTAATCTGTTTTAAATGACTGTACATTGAATGGGGTTTAGAGTTTTAGACTGGACAAATAATTTGAGGTATGGGAACTAGAGCCCAAGGGATATATCAGTTGGCTGATAATATTGGCCAACATGAGCCTTTCAGACATGTCAGTCTCAGCGTAGATGCCAATATACTCTGCTGAGGAAACTTTTATTTTACAGAATAAACAATGATGAAAAGATGTGCACTCGTGAAAAAAAAACCCAATTCTCAGTTGAAGTTCTATAAAGTTGTATTGGTGTTTTATTTTTAAATATTCAAAATAAAGTTTATCGTTAAACTGTAAACTATCAAGCCTCAATTGCATTTATCATGTCATAAATGTTTGATAACAACATCTTGGGAATTATTGCCAATTTCTTTCATGAATTTGTATAGCAGCCAATAGATCGTTATAGGAGTTTGTTGTATCCCTGATATTGGTATCAGCAGCAGCTCCCTTATCGGTCGTGCTCTAATGGAACTTCTGATGAGTTAACTGGCAAACAGCTCCATTCTCACAGCATTTTTGTCTGAGACATGTTTTACTTCTGTCTCCGTATGTCCTCTGCGTGTCCCCTGCGTGTCCCCTGCCTGTCACATGCGTCCCCCTCTTCATCGGTACCCTTCTCTTCCACGTCCCAAGGGTCCCCTTGCAACGTTATCCGTGCAGCCACACACACAATACCCTTCATGGGACACAAAGCCAATGACACCGCGTTTCTCTGTTCTATTCTCTAAATTTGTCACTTTTATTCTTATGCTCTTTGTTCGTTTCACCTCTGTATGCATGACTTATCCCAAATTGAGCCCACAATTGAAATGGAAATCATCCCTGCAACCCAGTGACTTTAGGGCAATAACTTCTTACTCGTTGAGACATGGCTGTCATGTTTGTTGTTCCTTGGAGGACCTTATGGCTGTGTTGCCCTTTTCACCGCGGTTTTTAATATAAACATTGAATTTAGTGGATATGTACCCTGCGATTCAACGGTGGTGCTGTAAATCTGAGAAGGCGTGCAAGAATCAGGACAATTCGATTGGCAAATGGGTTTGACGCTGACAGCAATGCACAGTGGGATTAGCATCCCTCGCATAAAGCACCCCCTCTTTACTGGTTATGGTTTTCATGCGAGCATAATCTAAATTGATTAATTAAACATAACAATTACAACTCTGAAGCCAAACGAGGACGGATAACAGTACATATCACTGTCTCTGCACTGAATCCAACAGGGGATGGAAAATTCCCATGAAAGATGCACAAAGAGCCCGGGGGTCAGGATATGAACACAACAAGTGTTAGATGTGTGTAATTGTACAACACAGCAATAAAGAGAGTCTCATTTTCCCCTTAATGATGACATGTAAGTGCAAGACATTATGAAAGACATTAGCTGTAGCTGGCTGCAAATAACAATAAGTCTTGGTTACACGTTCTATTCTTGAGAAACGAGAAAGACAGGCTAAACTCTACCCTCAGGCAGGGACGAGTGTGTAGCACGCTGCCAGTGTTGTGCTGCTGACCTCTCATCCCCTCCTGCTGGGAAAAGAAGTACTGAACACACGAGATAACACTGACCTCACTGCCGGTTTGTCCTTCAGTATGAAATTTACTGATTAATTGTGCGTGCAGCGCGAGAACCCATTGATCATGTTCACCCAGTGGTGCGGTGCTGCGGTGGCCTGTTAAATAAGAAATAAAGCTTGATTCTGAGGATCAGCACCTATTATCTTTGCATCCTCCTCCACCTCCATCACAGGCTGTAAGGAGGGAATCATTACCAACCCTCCTCTATCTCTCCTCTGAACTGGTCAGGTACATAAAAAAAAATCTGGTAAATACAGTATATATGCACATTGCCAGAGAGCAGGCAGAGGAGGAAATGAATATTTCATGTAACCAAACACATTTCCAGAGCAAACTGGCTAGAAAGTGCCTTTCCGGCTGTCAGAAGTGACAAACATGAAAGGGGGGGGGGGGGGGGGGGGGGTGGTGGGGCTCAGGTACGACGCCGCTGCAGCACTCTCAGCTCCGCCTGCAGCAGAGCGGAGCATGAGTCGTCACTGTAATTGCTTGTAGTGATGAAGCATGAGCTGAACCTCAATTAGGGGCCTGGGTACTTGCTAGGCTCCACACCTTCCCGCTGCATCTGCCAGCCACTCTGAGACACACACTCAAACGTCTCAACACCACCAGGTATCACTGTATTGTTTGTCGTTATCACAGTTTAGGTTTACAAGTGGTATCCACGCGTCACAGTAGGCTGTTCCTGAAGATCCCTTTTCTTTTTGTATCACCACCAGTAGCACATTCTAGGATGCTTAAATGGATGATTAGTCATTTCAGTCCATGCTCGCTGCTGTCAGGCTGCTTTCTCTAATCCCTTATAGCCATCGGATACTCCAGATTCCATCCGACAGACTGAATTATAGGCTGAAATTACACTGCTGACGCTGATAAGAGGTGCATCCTCTACAGACAGGGCGCAGATAAGATGCAAACGGACATTTTAGAGTGGTTTAGATCCGCAAATTCGTGGACAGAATTGATCTCACACAAAACCTGCTAAATCAAATAAATTCAGGTATCTGTTTTGGTTGGCTCCAGATAGTTTATGTCTTTTAAAAAGAAATGCTTTTAAACAGTGGGGTCCATGCATTACTCACACTAGTAGGACAGTGTTAAGCACAATGCAGAGTTTACATGGGAAACTTAATTGCAGGGTTCACACAATAAAGACAAAGACATGGATTGAAACACTTCACACCACGCAGGCTGGATTTCTTGTAACATAGGTAGTCCATACCTAAAGCCAGAAGGAATGGGAAGGGGCGGTTAATGTGCTGGTAGAGTGGGTGGTCCGGGTCACGTGAGATGGTGAGTCCTTTACAGAACAGGGATGAGGTGACACGCTCGGAGAAGCTGGGGTGGGAATACCAATGAGTTTGCTGGCTAAATGAGTTATCTTTGAGAGTCGGTTCTTGTAAGTGACTGTGAGCATGTGGGGAAAAAACCCAGATGGCTCCATACAGAAGAACCGCCTCAAGTCATGCTACGGCACAGGAGAAGAAGAAGATGGGGTTGGACAGACAGGTGCTTTAGTTTACAGATGGCTGTAAATTACTCTGTCACAACCAGAAATCACTGAGGCTTCACTCAATCTTAAAAAATATATCCAGGGTTCAAAATTAACTACAGCCAAGCACCAAATGCAGGTAGACGTTCCATCTAGCGAGTAACTCTCAGGGGACTTTTGGCACAGGTCCGCTGCTAGCTAGCAGTCAGGCTAATTTAAAGTGATGGGACAATATTTACAAGAGGCCAACTTTCAAAATGAAAAACCCCAAGAGAAAAAGTACATTTCTTTGAGGAATGAGGGTTTGCAGATAATGGAAGTGAGGCTGGCGACATTAGAATGTCAGGGCTATGGTGATGAGTTGTTTTGGGAGTTGCCAGTATGACAAAGACAAAAATAGAAACAATGAAATTGGACATTTGAGACCATGAACACAGCACTCGGCTCATTGACAGTGTGTCCGAGCCTCTTTCTTTGTCCCTGAGCTTCACGCCAGACATCTTGAGTCGTATTCTGGATTTTGTATTTAACTCAAATAATCCATTGGTCAATACATCAAAAATAATTGGGATTTAAACTTTGCTGTGATCCCTTTAATGCCCTGACGCAGATATTTTGCCCTACAATTTGTTCCTCAGCATTTGGGCCTCTTGCTCCCATACAAACAGCATTTTAAATTACTATAACAGATTTTTACATATGCCTTCCAAAGTTCAGATTTTCAAAAACCCTTGGTTCTATGTATCCGTGTGTACATGTAAAACAGAGCATTAGGGAAACGATGAAGTCACAGCTTACTTTGAGTATGCCCACTGCTTTGTGTAATGAGCATGCACCGGGAACAACTCGAACAATGCATATACTGTATCTATATACCAATTTGGTTATCTGATAGGGTCTAATTTGCAAGTTTGCCACTAAATTTAGTATCACTGCACCAGACAACCCGGGTTCACAGGCATCTGCCTCGCCCAAGATCACCTGGACCACAGTGTTCTTCTCTGGTATTTGACAGATCTTTAATGTAGACTGTTTTGCCACTCAGTGGCCCGGCATGCTTGTTTAAGTGTTTTTAGTCATTTTTGTATCTGTTGAAAAGAAATATCTGCAGTAGTGTAGACAAGGCCTAAGTTTTTTATTCAACATTTACCTGTTTATCTCCACGAATTACTGAGACAAACCTATATGTGACAAAAAAGGCAATGTATATTTTTGGCCAATAAAAATATGCTTTGCCAATGGATTTATTTCATCTCCCAGCCAGCTTGGCCTGTGAGTGAAAAAGTTAATTTCAGACTCCGAGTACATCTTTCAGTCCACACTGTCAAAAGGCCAGGTGTACACAGCCTGGTTGTAAAGAAAGGGCTCTCTGTGCCTCACCCGTTCTCCTTTTCATTCTCAACCCCAACCTCTCTCATGTACACTGGACAATACACTGATCGCGCGCGCACACACACACACACACACACACACACACACACACACTGCGAGCACAAACATGTCTGCAGCTCTGCAAACACACACCTGTATGAAAAAGGTAAAGACAAAATCACAGCCTGCCTTTATCCTTCACATCTTCAATGCACTTCCTGCCTCAGAGCCAGTCTGTGATGATTGTGCAAAAAGATGAAACCAACACAGCACGCTATAAGCTCAGGCTTTTTTTTTATCAGTTGTCTGTGTGACTGAGTTTCAATCTGTGTGCAGCAGACACAGCCAGCTACCATACTGTGTAAAACCTCATTTATGTGCAGGTGGGACTTTGATCCAAACAGTTACCCTACCTGGGTGTTTCTCGACATTTGAGCAGACATTTGTTAGGGCTTGAGTATGTCAGCCACTAACAAATGAAGGACGAGGCGGTCCACAGCTACAAAGGATGTTCTGTTTCCTCCATTTTGTAATCTAAACGATAAAAAGGATGAAAAAGGTCCATGAAATGCGTCAGGTTGGAGCTGCATATTAAGTGGCGAGGGGGCTGGCTGACATGGACCGGCTGGGAGATGGTCGACACTTTGCTTGTCCAATTACTGGCTCTCGCTCAAATTGTTTGGTGAGAAGCATTCGACCTACTTCTGGACACAATGCACCACTGCCCTGAATACAGAGAGGCTGGGGACCACGTGTGATGACAAGTGCCATTCGAGACTCTCATCTTTGGCCTAGAAATTTAATTTAAGCAACTTACCTGTGATAATTCTGGCACTGAACACTTGAGAACTGATGTGCTTACTGGGATGGGCGAGGCACAGCTGTACTCTTCTTGAAGAGCAGCTTGAAGTGATTATATTCACTAATGGAATCAGTCTGACCTTCAGAAGGTCTTTGTGTTTAACATTAAGCAGCAGCAGGATCAGTATCAGGAGCTCTAGCAGAACTACAAGCAGCAGAGGTAGCAGGAGTGTGTTTACTACAACAGTACCATATTTCTTTGTTTTTGGAAAATGTGCCTCAAACTGTGCTGCAGACAATATAGGGCAAGCAGAGTTTGTTGAGAACAATACAAGAAAAAAGCATCAAAAGGAATATAAATATCAAATTATGGATAAACTATGTAACATTTCTCTGTTTCCTGGGATTCCCTCAAAGGCTCCATCTGTAATGAGACACCACGAAACCACAACAAGGCAGAGAAAACCAACATTTGAATTTGCAGCACTTCCACACAGCATGTGCGAAACATTTGCATACCTTGTAAATATTCATATTGAGGGAGTCACTATGTTAAAACCACGCGAGATATATCTGATCCATAAATGCAACAAAACACATCAAACATGCAAGCAACAACTGCTCATCCACATCCCCGTCATTTAGAAAGCTAAAGGTAACAACGGCAATACCAGTTCTCTGATTTAAATGTCAGCGTAATGCGATTTTAATCACGCTCCCTGACATCTCATCAGTCATTTTAATCTCGATGCATGCATGCTTTACACTAGTGCAACAGCATGTAATAAAGAGCAATTACATTTAGAGTGTGCGAGGGGATTCTTTAATCCCCCTAAGGGTGTTTTGTCTGTGAGACCGAAGTTTTCTCTCCTCTGCTACAATGTATCAGCTTGAAAAAAAAAGAATTCAAAAAATTGTCTTTATCTTAAATATACCTACATTTTACAGACTTTGACAGCTCTTTCTTTACCCCCACATGACTCCACTTACCTTTTCACAGTACAATAAATCTGCTGTGAAGGTACGCCGCTCCTCTACATTAAAACCAGCCCACGAAATATTAAACAGTAGTTCAGCCAAAAGCAGGGCTTCAAACACACATGTCTGTAACACACAACTGTCCCTCCATCTGCAAACTGTAATACATGCACCCAGTGAAACACTGGATGAGGTGATGCTGGATGAAAAGGTCTGATTCAGTTCGGTGGCTCAGTATTCAGGAATGACAAGCACATTACAGAGTGACCTCCCATCAGTGTTTGAGTAAAAAGGAAGTTTCCTCTCTTAATTACTTAAAAAACCTGTCAGTTATAATAAACTAGCATCCTTGCATCATGCAGATCATTTAAACTGTCTCAAGGCTCCACAGTGATATTTTCTGCTGAAAATAAAAAAGGTAACTCTGCTAAAATTAGCGGAGAATCCTCTGCCACTCTGACTAAACTATACATCCGCCTGTTCTCTTTCTCCCTTAACCCTTCTCTTTATTTTGAAATCTCACAGTCTGCACAGGTACCTGCTCAAAGCACGCTGCCCACGTGTTTGTGTTTGAAACAAAATTGTACCTTCATGCGGTGAAAGTCTATATATATGCTGTAAGGGACGTGGCTCCTCTACATTAAAACCAACCCACAAAACATTACACAACAGGATTTTATGCACACATGTCTGCAGCACAGCGCACACAACTGTCCCTCTGTCCCTCATATCACATGCAAAACTACACAATACATGCACCCATGGAAACACAGACTGAGATGACGCTGTTCATCACACTGAAGGACAAGGTCTGATTCAGTCCTGTGGTTTCATCAATGAGATCATTAGAGGGTGATCTCCCGTCAGTGTATACTAAACAAATGAACTTTCCTCTCGTCCCTCACATCCATGCATCATTTAAAACAGTCTTAAAGCTTCATGATGATATCTTCACCGAAAAATTTCAAAAAACGGTAAACCTGATCAAACCAGCTGAGCTTCCTCTCCCAATATGATTCAACTGAAAGTTTGGTTTCACAGCAGCCATGACTAAATCTCTCACCTTTCGCCCTCTTCTGTATTTCTATATCTCTCAGTACGTGCAGGTGCCGGCTCAAACCACGATGCCAACGTGTTCAAAGGTGACTAAAATAAAATTGTACCTTCTCACAGCACTAGAAATAAATCTGGAAGGGAGACAGCTCCTGAACATTAAAACCAGCCCACAAAACAGTGAACATCAGGGTTTCATACACACACACACACACACATCTGCAGCAGCGTGCACACCACTGTCCCTCTGCCCCTCGTATTATCACATGCAAGCTACAATACATGCTCCCACTGAAACACAGACCGGTATGATGCTGTTCATCACACTGAAGGACAAAGTGTGATTCACACTGGCACCGTTACAGTGTGATCTCTCATTGGAGTTTAAGAGAAAAGGAACTTTCCTCTCTGGATCATTTTTAATTCAAAGCTGACGTCCCTCACATCCCTCACATCATGGAGATGGTTTCAAACAGCCTCAAAGCTGCATGGTGGTAAAAGGAGAAGTGGAAGATGCTGCTCATGCAGGTGAAGGGTAAAGCTTGAGCTTCCTCTCCCAGTATGACTGAACTGAAAGTCTGGTTTTTTTATGTGAATCCTCTCATGATGACAAACTGGTGATAACAGCCTGCACCACCAGCCCTGACTCCATCTCCCACCTTTCACCCTCCTGTGCATTTTAAACAGGTGCCTGCACAACCATGCAGCGTGTTCAAAGCTAAAATACAACAAGTGTAACAGCGGTCAACAGAGAGGAAGAGGAGGAGAAAGAGGAGGAAGAGGAGGAAGAGGAGAGCAACGTGGACACTCACCTTCAGATGCGGCTCATGTCGAGTGTGCCCGGCACAAAGTTGAATGTTGCACCGCTGGAGGAAGCAGGAGGGCGGGCTGCGTGTCTCCGCTGCTGCGCCTCTCTGTTGGTCGGAGCCGGAGCACCTCCTCCCTCCTCCCCTGGATGACACCCCCCCCCCCCCCCCCCCCCCACCCGCCTGAAAAAAACTAATAGCGGCTTATTCCTCCTCCTCCTCCTCCTTTTCCACAAAGACAGACTCAAAGGAAAGAAGGGACCCTGTCGCAGTCAATGGGGTTTTTTACAGAAAGAAAGAGAAAGAAAGAAGCCATGGCAACGTGGAGAAACAGTGCGCAACTTCCCCACGTTGTGACCGGGTGCGACCCTCCCCAGCCCCCCGGGCACTGACAGCCACATTATTCCCCCGAGCGTCAGGGTCCGTGAGCGGCTTGCAACACGAGGAGAGAGGAGATGAGGACAGTCCACTGCTGGTCACATATGGAGGAGAGGAAGCAGGTGACTGTGATGTGCAAGTGTGTTTCAAATCTCAGTCAGTACCTTCAGAATGTCCATTACCCTACTATGTATGCAGTGGCGGATCTAGGATCTAGGATTACAGGGGCGACAAAGGGGCCACACTTTACTCAGAGGGGCCAGGACTATGTCCAACATCTCTGCACAACTCTCGTGATTCAGTTATGTGCACATTTAAGTCCTTGTTTACTGTGAGCTCTGTAGCTTTAAGCAAAGCTGCACATCATTGAATATATTTTTGAAAAGTGTCCCATGTTCGTGAATGTTGTGGACTTCAAAAAGGCGTAGAAAATAAAAATCCAACACATTCTCATATTGTTTGTAATGTTTGGGGAAAAAAGGCCACTGACAGGACAAGTGCACTTCAGGGACCAATCAGATTTCAGCTGGGGCCGTGCCCCCCTGGCTCCGCCCCTGGATGCTGACTCTAGTTGGGTCCCAGTTCCTTCTGGATCAGTCTATGCAGCCCATGAAGGAGGCGGTCTTTGTAGACTGCAGAGGGTGAACAGAAGTGAGGCGGTCTGGTCTGCGGAGGATTTCCATGATGGGCGTCACCAGCTCGTCCCACCCTTATTTGCTGTTGCCAAGCAACAGAGCTGAAATTGGACACAAAGACAAAGTTTTACTGCCCCTTGGCTTTTTAACTGTGATACGTTAGCTGTTCGTTTGAATTAAAGCGTGATACTCAAGAATTAATGTTTCATCCCTTGCCGGCGCCATTAGTTCTTTGTGAAACAGTTTGTCATCGAAGCGCAATGAATCCTGGGATAGGCTAGGTTGGGAAGGATTCATGCATTGTAGCACATTTATCGGCCACATTTGTCGGAGCCTTTGAAATGGGACAGTCTATTGTGCTACTGTGACGCAATCAGTCTTCAAATGCAGCCTCCAAAGGATGCAGCCCCTCAATTGAGACAGAGCTTATATGTGTTTCAGAACTCCTACTGTGCAATATCCCAATTGAAACATGTAGTAATGTATTCATCTATGTATTAGTCTTGAAATTATAAATGTGTTATTCCTACTTCATATTCTTTAGTTAGTAATAGTAATAGTTTAGGTTTATTCAGACCCACTGGACCATATCATTATGACAAATAAAATTAATAATTGACAAAAAAACAGAAGACAAATGAAGAAATACAATCATCACACTTTACTAAGGCATTGATAACACAAACAGACATTTGTTCCAGTGTTACCAACAACATGTTGAGAAGCTAGGCTTCCTTATGATCACACGTTTCTGAGTCAGTTACTCACAACATAAACGCATACTTAAAATTCTTCGGCAGGACATGAAAGGTGGGGACATTGCTAAAACCACTAGCATGTGACTTGCACTTGTCCATCTTGGATCCTTTAGCAAAATTGTGAATGCATCATTATATTGCACCTGAAGCTTTTTCCAGTTTTACGTGACTATAGCTGCACCACAAGCGTGTGATTGAAATGGAGCACTGTAGGCTCTAAGAAAATTGGCTTTCCAACATATTAGTTTGTGTGTGTACGGTTAGTCCTGATGCTGCAAATAGTCATCATCAAATAAATTGTTCTTAATGCTGTGACCCAGATCTTAGTGTGTTGGCTCCATTTAGGACTTGACCTGCCATAAAGAATGAAGGTGATTTAGCTTCTGATCCTCTTTGGTTTTAACAAGCAGAGTTCAATTTAATTTTATACTACACGACATAACTAAAACATACTCTAAGCAGCCAGTCTATCTATAACCTCTTAAAGACGATCCATGTACTGCTAATATTGAAGAGAATTTGTGACAAAATTCCACCTGGTCGGACCCCATTGAATAGTTTACTGGTTTTAGCTTTTTTATTCACTGCTATTTTGAATTCACTGTTTTTTTAAACATCGTTAAACAGGATCTCCACTGTCTACTTTTGATTTAGGTCTATAGTGACCTGGGAAGGATCCAGGGGTGGGGCCAGGGGGATACTGGCCCCAGCTGTAATTGGTCCCTTTGTGTAAGTTGTGGTCCCTATTGTCTCCCAATTTAGATTCAAAGCAATCCTACATCTGCCTCTATAATACAACAAGGGATACATATGTAAATAATATGTATATTTTTTTCCTTTCTGTGTGGAGCATGTTCTTCCTGTGCCTGAGTGGGTTTTTCTACAGGTACACCGGCTTCCTCCCACAGTCCAAAGAGAACCCTATTGCCCATAGGTGTGGATGTGAGTGAGAAGGATTGTTTATTTCCTTATGTCGGCCCTGTGGCACGCTGGTGACCTGTCCAGGGTGTGCCTCGCCTCTCGCCCAATGTCAGCTGTGATGGCTCCGGCCCGCCTGGTATTGAAAATGCATGGATGTGACAAACAGAGGCTATGCACTGAGCAAGGCCCTTCACAGTTAAAATAAGTTTGACAAAAACAGAGTAAGAGTAAGATCTAACCCTAACCCATTTAATGCATCATCGCCACAGCTTCCTTCTGTGGTCTACATAGAATCTTCACTAATGCCTTGTTCACTGCATGGCTGTTGTATTGCCTTACATTAACAGGTGCTCACATTGTTGTGTCAACCTGCTGTATATCAACAGTATCCCACCGTTCATCATAATGCCAGCTGGAGACTAATGGTCTCTGTAGGGATCTGGGATTTCAGATCCTCTGACAGCACAAGATCATTAAGAACTCTTTGCATCGGAGGAGCGGTCAGCAAAGGTCAGCCAGAAATCAATTTATCCAATAACCTCAGACCCACACACAGGAATGAAATGGGTTTCCAACCTGGAAATGACGAGGTGGGAGGGGCCTCGCTCTCACAAATGCCAGTAATGTTCAGGAGGTCTCATTCTGTTATCTCTGACTCACAGGGCCATTTTGAATTTCACTGCAGTCTGTGATATACGTATGTCTGCTTGTTTTCATACAGAAAAAGGTGGCTTCGAAATGAAAAGATGTTTGTATTTCATGACAGAATGCAGGTGTCCGGAATCAAAGATAAAAAAATATATAGATTTTTCAAAATGCTGTAGACAAAGCATTTCCCTTAGATTTATTGTCCAGCGTCTTCCTCTCCCTGCTGACCTCCATCTCCTCCTCTCATATCTGAGACGGAGTGTCAGAGTCGGACGACACCTGTCACCTGGGCTGTGATGAGTGTCAGCGTGGACCTGTCCAGCCTCGGCTTTCCCCCCATGGCTACTGTGTCCATTTAATAAACTCCTAGACTGCTGTAGCTGTTGGTGCATAGACTGTTACTATTCACATTTTCATACACTTTTGTTATTGATGTACTATTGCTTGTTTTTTGGTGGCAATTTGTTAAAAAGCAAAGTCAACGCTGGTCTTTCTGTGCTTTAATTCATTATCTGCAGATGGACTCATAACACATATATGAAATGTGAGAATGAGGAACGTAAAGGGGGAACATCAAGCTGCTCTCAGTCATGCACTGAACTCCAGAGAAGCTCCTGACAGCCCCCTTGTAAAAACTCGAGGTAATGTCCAGATGAGCCCATGTGAAAACACAGCAGGAGTTCCTCCGTGTGTTGATAACGTTTCTATCACGCGACAGATACAAAAAAAACTAAAAGAAATCAAAATAAATATCTCAGGATGAAAAAGCAGAGCCATACACTTAAAACAAAGACCAAGATGTCATGAGAACTTTTGATGATAAGGCTTGACGCTGATGTGGATGTGTTGAAGAAGAATTTATATGCTGCCTGCTGCGCCACCCCTCAACTGATCACTCGTATCTGTGTCGTTGTGTGTAGGAGACAACCTCCGGAGAAAGTCTGGACCCAAGATTGTGGATATCCTCCAGAGTTCATGTCTGAAAATGGCTTTAGTGATGTATACCTGTTAGCTGGGTCACATATTGTCTAACATGCCCATAATCAAACACAGAGTCCGGCATTCATCAACACGTTTAAGTACAAAACAGCATTTCGTTGATGGCAAGCACCGCAGGTCATCCAACCTTCTTGTCCTGTCCTTGGACATTCAGTGAAGTGCTGTCATGCAAAGATTGTAGATAATATTGTGTCAGGTCAGGGGGGTACAGAATGAATTAATAAGGTGTCGGAGGAAAAGACCATTTACAATCAATGAGGAAAAAGAAAGTATATCACATAAAGACATTTTTAATACAGTTTCAGACTTTTGTAATAATCCATGCATGGCCACACGTAGTCATAGATTTTGCAATTTTTAGATCACGAGCCTGATTCTCTGTCCGTGTTATGTGTGGGTTTGTTTAGCTGTTCAGTTGATAGCTCAATTATCTTTCCCTGTGGATTTTATTTTTCAGAATGAAGTGTTCAATCAAATCCACCTCCACTCAGCCACAAATGTTTTTTTTTATGGAGAAACACTGAAACCTCTATCTATTTATTCATACTGATGAATAATTCATAATTGATTAATAATAATTAAAGTAATCAAATGTAAACTGTGCTTGCCATTAGACATAGGTTCAAAGAGTCTCCCCTGAACAAACAAGAAGAGAGGGCACCATACTGTGTGTGAGTGGTTCCGAGATGCAGGCCACCTGAACACGGAAGGGCCACAACAGGTCTGCAGGTTACAGACTGAAGAGCCGTGAGTCCAATTGCCTCCCCGGCTTGTCCACAGTTCATTCATCTTCAGCCAGCTGGCACCGCAGAGGAAAGACTAAAGACCTCTCTGTTACACAGAAGGGAAATGAACAGATTGACTTGAATCCAAATAACCTGATTTAGGGTATCATAATCACGCTGAATGGATTACACAATGGCTTGACTGAGCAATAAATGTAACAGGATACCTTTGTGAGGTGCTCCGTGTTACAGTGAGTGCTTCTTATCAAATCCAATTGGATTGGGTGGGACAGCTGCTTCCTTTTATTTCTGCAGGAACTGCCTCATCTATATGTGCTAAATGTGATGAAGTAGCTCGGGGCCCAGTTCTCAGCTGACCCTGCAGAGGCCCCGGTACAAACTGGAATTAGGTGTTAATTGATTCACTGGACTACAAGATCACTTGTTGTAGAAGACCTCCGTTTTTTCCAGCCGTTATTTGAATTTTAATTATTAAGTGTCTCACAAATAAACTAGAATGACACTCAATAGAGCACACACCTCTGCCAATGCCCAACTTAAATTCACCCAAGCGGCACCAAATTGCACACACTTGTGGAAATAAGCCTCCTAAATATGCATGATTTTTATTCCCTCAAAGATCTATGAATTATTCGGTGTGAAAACAGAGAAAGTGTCAAAAAAATGCTAAAATAAAGAAGATAGGGGGGGGGGGGGGGCTTTTTTCCCTGAACCATACCACATCCTTCCACCAAGTTTCATAATAATCCACCCAGTAGGTAATGCGTAATCTTGCCACCCAACAAACAAACAAACAGACAGGGGTAAAAACATAACCTCCCTGTCAGAGCTAACAATAGGAGAAAAATAAAATCATGGAATCGTCTTGTTGAACTTAATTTCACACATTTGTTGAATGAAACCAGTGGTCAAACACACTTTTAACAGTCCTTCTGCAAAGAAGGGTTCATCCCAACACTCTGTCCAGTTCATCCCCACCCAGCTCCATGAGGTCTGTGCTGCTCTTCATCACGTCAAGCCTGGTTCTGTTCCTCTAATGTTTTGGTCATTATCCCACCGTAGGATGAATCTCTTTCCATGCAGATGGTTATATACAGTACAACGTCCTGCGGTACAGGATTGTCCTAAATACATATCAGAGGGTGTAGTAATACAGTCTCTTTTTTGTACAGTTAAAATGTGTGTAAGTCATCAACACATATTCATTTGCTTTAACGTTCAAGTCTTCATTAACTTCAGTTGCTGCAGGAAAGCTTCAAGTAAAACCAATTTCTTAATCTCTGAAAAGGGCCTGTTTCCTATTAAATTCACATGATTCTTCTTTGGTGACCTATTTTTTGTTGTACCTTGGGCAGTTTACAGGGTACCTTTGTATTATTTCAGATACAAAGGTACCCTACGAAAGGTAAGTGTATAATATGCTATTTCACAGTCTACACACCATCCAGGTCACAAAAGAAAAAAAAAAATTCTCAAATAGCTTCTCAGAACTAGATCCATAGATTTACCTTTGTGTGCGCCCACAGAAGTTTAAAGTGGATGAGGCTCAGTTGGAAAAAAAAGGTGTTGTCACATAATCCCTAGCACCTTTCAGGATTTAAATCCAATTCCTAAGGATGGTCGGTGTTTTGTTTGGTCACTTTTAATCTCATCTGTTCAAACCACTGTGTCATCTCCTGAATAAGCAAGTTAGCAGAGTTCCGGGAGCGTCTACCTCTCAAGAAATAATACTTCAGGATATCTTCTTTCCCAACTTAAAGGGGCCAAGTGGAGTTTTGTATCTGCAAGGTCAGCTGGACAACTCAATGAACTCATTTCCTTCCTCATTAAACAATTTCTTTTCCCATCAAAGTTTAAAACCTCCTCGTCTTCTCTGCTTTTGCTGATGCATCGGTACATCGTAAAAGGGGCATTACCACCATCTATTGATCAATGGAACAGTGTGGAACCATTGACAAGGATGTGGTTTGCACTCGAGCCTGCAGACATTCATTCTTGTGCATGTGCATGAATATATGGGAATGACACATCTTGAAAAAACTCACCAAGGTACCTTTAAGCTTTGATGAATGAATCCTATGGAGAACTATTAGATTTTAAAAGTTAGGTTTTGGCAATATAATGCAAACTACATCAAAAAAGTAAATGTTGTCGGAAAAAAAGTCCAAAAGAATAAACACATTACCCCCAAAAAAATAATTTTCTATATAAGCAAAGCCATGTAGTCATTCAGACTTTTGCAATAAATGTTATAAAAATGGGTAAAGACAGTTTGTCCCACCAATATTTTTTCTTCCTTATCCATGTTGAAGCGGCATGATTTCTCAGGTGACATGTTGTTGGCCACAGAAACCACAATTACTGCAGGGAAGTTAACCCAAGATATGAAACCACGCCCCCCCCACCCCCCTCAGTCTGTCATTGCAGGGCCTCATTACGTGACAGCGAATGTGAAATTTCCAACGAGACTGAGCGGGGGGAAAGAATGAGATGGTGCCGTCAACTCAGAGTCTTGAAACAGAGGGTACCTCTGTCAAAGGTGTCAAAGTTCACGGGCAGAGCATGAATGAACGCACCCCCCCCCCCCCCATCGCCTCGCTTCCGTCTTGTTTTTCCTTATGTGCCTCCCCCATCTCTCCCTCTCTCTCTCCTTCTCTCTCCTTCTGTATTATGGAATATCACTGTGGGGCAGAAATCCCCTCATTGGCATCTGCAGGGCTGCATAATGAGAATAAATGAGCTGGAAGTAAATATGCAGGCTGTGTGCTGTTTGCCACACTATACCAGTCAGCCATAGGCTTTCATCAAAAATTAAGATGGATTGTGTTGCCAAAAGCCCATAACAATGCTGCACTCTGTTTTATTTATCTAAAGCGGAATTCAAAGGCCATTTCAAAGGATTTAACTCGTACATCTATTCCCATTAGGAACATTTTGTTGATATAATTTCAGCCTTGTTGCTGGTATTTATTTTAAGTGCGTATGATGGTGATGATCTAATATGTTGAACTGCATTTGCAGTGTCATTTGGCACTTGCACAAATATACAGTTAACATGTGTTTTTTATCACAACAGAGAGAAGTGTATTGAACCTTGTGTAGCAGCGGTGGTCCACCGATGTGAATCCTTCACCCGCTCTACCCCCCCAGCCTCCTGTAGCACAGTCGGTCATTATAAGCAACACGGGCCACACAGGCACTTTTTAAAGTAATCACTTTCTCCACGCGGACAGGCAAATGCACAGTAAATGTAACAAAAGACGCTGCATCTGAAATATTCATGAATAGCATCAACAAGCCGACGAGTTGTGACTTAAGTTGAGTTGCTCTGTTTGTCTAACCGACTCCTTACATAAACTGAATTCTCCTTTTTTCATATAAAAATGAAAGCAGAGCAGCCTGGATCCCCACACGCCACACATGTAAACAAACAATACACAGTCATGGTGGATTAAAGCGCCGCTTGTCAGCTCTGGAGCCACTGGAGAGAAAATCTCCTCCTGAAAGAGAGTGTGTTATCAAACACGAGTCGCTCAGCCACAGCTGCTGGTCCACAAATACACTGTGTCTGCTGCACCCACAAGAACACAGGGCAAATACTATCCAGGTGATCACACACATTCAAACACACACTGCACATCAATAAGGCTTTTAAAAGGTTCATTAGGTGATGGGATTTTGTTAAGATTTCTGGGCTTCTTTGGCAAAAAAAATTATCTAATAATTGAATTATTTAATGACTATTCTTTCTCTGGATCTTTTGTTTTGGTCATTTTTTCTAAACCGAAACAAAACACATCTTGGAGAAACCACGACACTGTTTGCTTAACACACACCTTTTCACCATAACACATTAATTCATCTCATAGTAGGGAAATTAAGGCGATAAATAACAGGGGTTAAATTCCATTTAGCTGCTTCAGTGTCAGGGTCCTGGTGTTTTACAGGCCAGCTCACCCTCACACACTCATGACACTTGAATTCAACAGAGCCATTTTTACTGATCTGTGTACTTCCAGGTCTGGCTCCCCACTAGAGGATAATTGGGTAATTTCAGGTCTGATTCAGTCCTCTCAACAATCACAGGGGCGTTGCCGATTGGAGGCGGTTCTGAACAGATTATCTGGGGAAATGGTCCAGTGTGAGGAGTTTACAGACCGAATCTTAATGTGACAGACTGGATCGTACTCTGAATTTTGAATTGTAAATATACAAATTTTAGAAATTGAGGACACTCTGATCCAGTGGTGTAGTATGAAGGGATCAGCGATTGGGTGAGTGAGCAGAAACCAGCAATAGCCTATGAGGTGGCCATGAAGCATCACCAATCTGATGTTGCGTACTTGGCTGCCTTCAGCATAAATAAGACTTCTGTCTCACCTTCCAGTAGAAAAGGAGGGCAGACTTGTGGAATTGGGGGAACAGTGCTTTTTTTCTTTTAATTCGTTTTCTCATTCATTCAACAATGCACAAACAATTGCAATCAGCCTTCATGTTTGCTTTTATCCTGAAGTCACATTTGATCATGCATGTTTCTACTCCCAAGTCTCTGGATTCAATTTGTTGTTTAAACGCCAAGTGTGTGGTCCTGCGTCTCGACTGGATCGTTCTCACAGTTAAACTATGGAAAAGCGGTTACATCTGTCGTTATGCCTGTGGTCTACAACGTTTCAAAATCGGTTAAAATTATATTATAGCAGGCATATGAGAAGTAAAAAAAACTTCAGAGAATGAGATGAAAATCTTTGTCTGCATGTCATGTGTGTGCATTCACAGAAATGAGGCAGTTAGTCTAGCAAGCTTAGCTTAGTTGAGCACAGAAGCTGGAAGCAGAGAAACAGCTGGCGTGGCTCTGTTTATACAGGACAATGTTAATTATCAACACCACCATGTTGTATTTTTTTCTGTTCGTCCGCAAACAAATTAAATTTGCATAGTTTATGTGAATAAAATGCTGAAACTATCTTCTAGGACACACAGACGCACACCTACCCAAAGTCTTGTCATCATACGGCGTGTTTCCACCCAGCTGTTTTTATGTGGGATATAAATTAGAAAAAGGTTGGTGACAATTTAAAAATAAAATGCAACAAATTGCATTGGAAACATATTCAGACTAGAAATTATGACTCTAATGTCCCTGCAATTTGTTACTTGAAGAGACAAAAAATGGCGGCAGAAAAAACATCAGAATCTGAATGAAACACATGTAATTGCCATGTTTTCATCATGTTTTCTTTATATTCCTTGTCCCTTATTCCTTTGGCACCAACCAGCAGTTTATCTTGATGGTAATGGATACACACATTCATTATTATCATTTTTCTTTTTCCATTTAATGAAAAGTTGGTTGAAGTTTATGCTCTATTTGTTCGCTGTGCTCCCTGACAAGCCAGAGATGCTGCATATTTACAAATTGAGCTTAGGTTGCTGTTTACCCTGCATCCTTATGCTAAGCTATAGGCTAAATGCATCCTAACCCCTGCTACATTACTAACACACAGACATGAGAGTTGTTTCGATCTTCTCGTCTCACTCTGAGATAGAACTTTATTTCTTTCATTCAATTATTTGTTTCTTAGTCAAATGTATTATAATTATTGTGAAACACCGGATTTGACCGTGCACCTAAAGCTTCTCCCGTCTGATGAAGGCTCTGAGCCTGTTTTAATTACATTGTGCTGTATATTGCAGGGATACATCATGGGTGTGGACACAGACAAATCTTCGGCAGAGCACATGCTGTATGATCACCGAGGGCAGCCGTGATTTATTACATGCAGGTTTTCTGCTCAGACTTCCAGTGGCTCCCCTTCTACCAGTAAACCTGCAGCACAGACATCAGAACAAAGCGAGAGCCTCTCCTGCTTCCCTCTATAAGAATGTGTGCGCAACATATGTAGCTTTCCTATGGCTTGTTCGTAGCCCCTTCCAGCATCACACAGGAAGCGCTGGATGCACCGCCGTAGCTTTCGATTCGTAATTAATATCAGCAGCAGGTTGGGAGAGGGCGTTTTCCTGTGGCAGATTGCTGTGTGCGTAGGCGCTGTCCCCAGAGAACACACTGCTCTGCTGGAACAGCTCCATCATATGCCCTCATGGAATCGTTTACTCTTTATGAAGGCGACAAGGAGCATCCTCTCACCCAATAAAGGCTGGGAGATACCGTGGTGTCTGGATGAAAGCAGGGGGGTGGGGGGGCTCACATTATGAAAGCTGTTTCCATAGCAATCCAAATATTGCAGCTAGGAAATTTGAGATGAGGTGGGAGATGGGTGCCAAACAGCCGTCAGTCATTTCTTTTTTTCCTTTTTTCTTTTTTACCCGCCACCACCCACCCTCGGAGGAGGACTACTTTTATTTTTTATTTTTTTAAGTGAAAAATTTAATACATTAAGTGAAGCCGCTCCTTCACCACCCA
Source organism: Hippoglossus hippoglossus (assembly GCF_009819705.1). Taxonomy (NCBI): domain Eukaryota; kingdom Metazoa; phylum Chordata; class Actinopteri; order Pleuronectiformes; family Pleuronectidae; genus Hippoglossus; species Hippoglossus hippoglossus. The sequence continues at coordinate 25,122,160 of NC_047155.1, read as the reverse complement.
CCCATTGGGCCCAATACCATTAATACCATAATAATACACAAATAGACAAGTGTACAAGCAGACAGTTAAGACGGGATTTGACAAGGGCAAGCAGCCAAAACGAGAGATTTTGCTGAGAGTTTGTAGTGTGTGTGTGTGTGGGTGTGTGTCTGTGTGTGTGTGTGTTAGATGTTGGGGTTGGTGGGGTTAGTTAACAGGCAGGTCAGCGCGCAAGTCTAATGAAATCATGAAGGGTCTCCAGATTTCTTTGAACAGTGAAGATTGGTGCTGAGATGCGATGTTGTTCCATGTATATGTATTCTTTGAGGAGATTTAACCATTCGGTGATCCTTAGTGTATTTTCTTGATTTCCAGTTTAAAGGGATAGTTCACCCCAAAATTAAAATGCACTCATTATCTACTCCCCACTATGCCGATGGAGGGAAGGGTGACGTGTTTGAGTCCACAAAACACTTTTGTTGCAAGGGGTTAACGGCGTTGTAGCCAAATCCAATTCGTAGAAAACAACAGAAAAAAACATAGAAAGCCTCACTCTCCCAATTTCAATGATTGCCTGTGGTGGTGGCTACAGCATGGCCGTGCCTTTTGTTGGTGTGGCAGAACTCGCGGCATGATTGTATCACACACCCAGGCAAGGCGCTTTGCTTTTCCTCCCTCTCCAATGTGCGCTCTGCATGACGCCATTCTTCACCTCTTGCAGAGCGGTTGGCAGTCGTTGCTTGAGGGAGGGATCGTCCCACTTGGAGCCCTGCTGGGTCCGGTTTGATGTCCGTGTGTTAAGTTAACGTTATCTGCGGATTATACCCTTGCTGTCACTCGGCTCCCCGCTGATTATTATGCATCTCCTGCTGCAGTGCATTTGAGCTCGCTGACGGCTCACGTCCTCCTGCTGGCAGAGGGGCTGTGCCTGGGCTAAGTGGTATATATATATATGGAATTACTTTAGCCTCTAAATTGTGGAAATCACATCACAAGTATAGCGGAATGTTTTGTGCCTTTAATAGGCTGCAGTCAAGTGTGTGGCCTGTGTCCAGCCAACACACAAGCTGCTGTTTTGGCTCTGGTTCTTTATCTCTTTTACATTTTTATATTTTCCTTAGTTACTTTACTTAATATTGCTTTGTTCTGTTTCACTCCTTGTAAGTTTTATTTTGTTCATCATTTTTGTTCTGTTTCTTTGCATTTAGTCTTTAGTGGTTTTGGTGGTTTTGGATTATTTCCTTTTACTGTCACCGCTGTCTAGCAAAGTTCTCAGTGCTGTGTGATCCCTTGTGCCGCTTAGAGTGACTTCCTCTTCCGCCGTCAGTCATTTCACAAAAGAGGATCTGGGGGAATAAGTTTCACCTCACTTCACTTGATTATGAGAGTGCACAAGAGCGGATGTCCGTTGCAGTTTATAACATTTTGAGAGCACTGGGCAGAGACAATCGATTCAGCTAGAGTGCAGGATCCATACTCTTGATCTGATATTCATTTTATCATCCTTTATTGTTGAAAATCAAAGAGTCGTCAGCGCAGAGGAAGCCGTGCACGTTACAGCTGTGCAATGAACATCAACACCAATTACACACCAAGGAAGGAGCACAGCGTCCAGCCAGAATTCATCATGTGGAGGAGCCTTATCGTCAGATGCGAGACTTGAAAAATGCAGTTGACCGGACTTTGCGATGAAAGACATGAACCACACGGGCCTGAGTCATTACTCTTCCTCTGTGGAGGAATTTACCATTAGATAATTATATTTGTCTGTGGTTGGATGCAACACAATGACTGTGTGATCATGCAAATAATTGCCTTTCCGCTTGCACTCGGGCAGATAGGTCCGACGGGCACGGCCATATCAGATCCCCAGGAACACAAGAGGGAGCTCACATTTACACACATCGCTGTTTGTATACTAATTCATTACTGTGTGAATGGGTGCTGTGGATAAACAACATCATCAGTATGGAGGATGTCATACAGCGGCTTTATTAGAACAAGAAAACATGTCCGCTGCTCTGACCGGCCCTGCAGTCTGTATACCATTAGTGCAGGAGGAGATTGGAAGCTGTGGATGATGCACTGGTGTTACACTTGTTTCTGGGCTGCACACCACTCTCACGGGAGGCACATAAGAAGGTAATAGAATCCAGCCCAGGGGACAACAGGGGTGTTATTTTGTCTGTTTCAATTAAATGTCCTCAGGAGCCATTCGAGGGGCCGATGACACGTTTGGTTGTGGGGCAAACACTGGCCACAGGGGAGCGGGAGGGATTGGTAATAACCAGCTGAGTGGCTTTAAAAGGAGTGTACCACCTGATCAATAACTTCAGATCGAGAGCCCCATCTAATCAAGGCTCACGCCCTCGGGCTAATTAAAAAGAAACAATGGAAATCAATAGAAATAATTCTTCACATTTGCCTCAGCGTCTTCACACTTTCTCTTTAATATCTGGAGAATTAGTCGGAGTGAAAATTAATACAATCGCACGTTATCTGCAAAGATAATTAAAAAAAAATCCAATTACCAAACCTGTTGGCATAAATACAAACTTCATGTTTGCTTAAGTATTTCCTGCTCCTCTGTCTGCAATCACATGCTGCCGTCTGCGCGAGATTCAGACATTTGCATGAGATATTGCACATTGTGCTGACGGTGCTGTCGTGACATTTCAAAGTGTGAAAAGCCTGTGACATTTTCAGCCAGCGGCAAAATTATTTGAGCAATTAGTAGGAATTAGATCAGTTTCACTGTCTTTTCTGAACATTGACACCAGCGGTTGGAGGTTTTCGCTTGTGCACTGAAGAAATCAGAGGAAGCTCCACACAGATAATATGTAATTACAGTATGTAATTGTCACATCACGAGTTATGGTCTGTGCTAATAAACCTGTGTTCATTCTTCCATCTTTCACATTATAAACTTTATTAGTGCCTGTTGACAAACTATAATTAGTTAAAAAATGAAACAAAGTCTATTCAACACAAAAAAAATTGTGTGGTTCTGAGGGAGTTTTGTCAAGTATATGAAAATAACTCTGGTGATGTCACTACCTGTGTCACAAACAGGCGGCTCGAAGAAACTAAGTTTCTATTGGTTGCACAATGGGAAATATATGTGTTTTTGAAATTCCACGATCAAAAAGCACCACTTTTACGCCAAAAGGTTTTTAACATGATAAACATGCTCACAAACGTTGTTGTTGTTTGACGTCATAAAAGCACCAGTAACTGAGCAGCTCCTTCTTGCCACTGTTGAATCTTGCACTACGGAGAAAGAAAAATCAGTGTTGCACGTTGTTCCCAAGATGTAAAAACAAAAAGTCCTCAAACGTTCATGGCTGTTTACGCGCTAACACCCGGAAGTTCAATGTGCGTTATAACATCGCACCTGGAAAGGTGCAGCGTCACTGTCTAGACTGCCAAAATAAACATGATTCCATCACTGATGATTCCAACTAGTGAAGATAAAAACCTGTGTCAACCATAGGGGCTTTTGACATGGGAGTGAATCACAATTGTATCCTTTCCCATTGCAGACGTAGATGTTGGTTGGTATTTTGACCAGTGGAAAAGGGCTTAAGGGGTTTAAAATGTGGTTATCTTGACCCCTGCCACTCATTTGAATTATTCTTTCTTTTTTCTTTATCTCATTAGTCCACCTTACGAGAGAGCAACACTAAATGCCTAAAAAACACCAGTCTTTGAAATCTCCCACAACCCCAGCTGCTTATCTGTTGACCCTAAATGGGTGGAAAAAAGAAACTATCCAGTGAACATTTATATCATAACATGTATTTTTCTAAAAGACGAGATAACACTGACGTCAACCTCCAACACGAGCAGAGGAAATTAGGCGTCAGTCCAGCTCATTAAAAAGACAAAATGAAGTTAGTTTGGAGGAGCTGGTGTATCCGCAGCTTGTTCTTCTGCAATTCACAGCATGTTCCTACGATGCTCATTTCCCACATCCCTCTCAGCAGGACGAGACATCCTGGATCTTGTTACCCGTCTGATGCGGACACATGATCTGACATACTAGGGGGTCAGAGAGGGAGAGGGATCCACAGAGGCGTCGCCAGGAGGCCAGCAGCAGCAATTCAGGACGGGTCCTGTCACTTTGACAGAGAACAGAGAGGGCCATGTTGGTGTCAGCGGGGAGCCAGACACCCAGACAAGCCCTGCTCCTCCGCCTCTCCCTCCACTGAAATCTCTCTTTTAATGGCCTTACCTCACCGTCTCCTCCTTTCACAGCCCTGCCCTGAACATCCCAGTCATTAATACTCATGATCCCAACAGATGTAATCTGTGTAATTGTGTGTTGCTTTGATTAAAGCTCATTATTCCACTAATAACATTAACAGTTAATAGTAGGAAATGAGTAAAGAGTTGAAATGAAATCATCAGTGTATTATTCAGAGAAGAAAAGAGAGCAGAGTGAATGGAGGCTTGAAAAAAAAAACTTTTCTCCTTTTCCTTTGAGTATGAAAAGAAATGGCTGGTTTAGTTGCCATGGAGATATAGGCTACGTGGAATTCAGGAAGTCAATTAGCAATCTGGCTGCATCTCATTAAATTGTTGTCTGGCAGCGGTGAGTAGTTGAGATTGGGATTTATATTTTTTATCAGGGAGAATGACTCCTACAAGGATTCACGTATGTCTTATGCCGGGGTTTTTCTTTAACGAGCAGCGGCCAGTTAACAATCCGTGCATCTGTGACCTGTCACCGGGGTGAAGGCTGACGACTCAGGGCTCCATTTTAACGCTCTAATGCCGCTATTGTAGATCTCAAATGAGGTATAATCAGGATGGACCACATGTGTTTGTCTCCGCTGCCTGTGCTGGAGCCAAAAGGTGCTGAAGCCTGGGGACGGTCACAAAAGGCCCTGCCAATAAATCTGTCTGTGCAACAAAGTCCTCAAAAGAAACACACACCCACATGCACACCCACCCACACACACACACACCCACACACTGAGTCCTTTGGGATTTGCATGAGCCTCCAAAAATACTCTGAAGAAGTTGCTCGCTCTTCTGTCTCGCAGCTCTATTGTGTCTCTGAGGATCAAGGGTGGAGCGTAAAGAGTGAGCGGCACCGCCACTGAACCAACCCCCAGACGCACCGGAGAGAGCGGCTCCTGATATTGCGTTGTGTGAATTCCAAACAGCTTCACAGCAGCAGTAATGAAAAGCAAAATGGATTCACCAAAGGCAGAGCAGAGCATATCACCAGCACCGGATATATCATAGCACGTATCAGGTCCCAATTATCTGGGAGAATGCTAATGCATCCTCTTTCCATTATCACAGTCTTGACCAGGTTCATTGTAGGACCTGATGATTCCACCAGCAGATTCCATTCATTCACTCATTCATTCATTTACGAGCGGCTCCCGGCAGCAGTGAGGCCTCTTGTCATCGTGCCTGACAGGCAGATGACATCAGCATGCCCTCCAGCAGCTCTGGGGATGCGGCAACTCTTCCTCATCAGGCAAAATAAAGGAGGACTTTGATGGTATCATCTTGGAGTCACAGCCCCCACAGACACAGTCACTGTCACACGACAGGAGACTTCCATTTCCCAGTAATGGAGTTTCTGTCTCGCCTCTTTGTGTTCACATGAAGCTGTGATGAAGTCCCCCCCTCACCACAAAACCCCTTCACCCCTGCTCTATATAGAACAGCAGCCCCTAACTGTGGCTGTGTCTTCTTATTTCCCACCTCAGTACACATGATGAATATTTATTGGAAAAATTAGGAGTTTACAGTTTGCAGAATACAAGTATTGCAACATGGGCAGCTATTTTTCTAAACAATTCAAATGACAGTGAACCCATGTAATTATTGGATAATTAATTGAGAGCATGTTGACCTAATTCTATAAACACATTTCATTTTCAGACATTATCTGTATGCAGCCAAAACGTTTTCAGTGTAAAACAAATACATTGATGATATCAGTGGAAATAAAGAAATCAATTTGTGAAACGTAAGAATTCATTACAATTCAACTCGTTATTTTGATATGTTAAGCTGCTTTCAATGGGAACTTGTGAGTCTGTGGTCGTGACAGGAATGTGTGTGCATGGTATGATGATTGGTATTCAAGTGGTTAAGTTGGCAACAGCAACTAGACGCTATACTGTTGGTGTCTAGAAGCCACAAATGAGGCTAATGATTTAGCAAGCTAGCAGGTGGTTAACATATTGCACTAAAGGAAATGGTGCGGCTGTTGTTAATCAATACTTTCCTCAGCTGTATCATTAAATTTAGAAGAAAACTTGCCGTACAAACAAAACAATTAACTTCCATCATAAAAAAACTTTTCTGAAAACATTAAGAAACAATTAACTACCATAGACTGGATTTAAAGATTGATGACATCACAGCTCCCAAAAGTGGAGCCACATTGTCTGGATTGCCCCCTGGTGGATGGCTGCAGTATAGGACATAGACCCCGTCTCCTCCGAGTTAGTGGCTGGGCCATGGGGCAAATCAAAAATGTAAACCTCTCATCAAATACAATTTTTTTTAAAGACAGTTTCTTCCACCTGGCTGGCTAACCAGTGAGGAAGTGGCTGAGAGCTCAGTTTCACTCAGCATTTGAGTCAAGGGCCACTGTTTGTAGTCGTCATGTTTTTGTGGAACATCTTTCAACTCAAAATGTGGCAGAAGCAGTGTGAGAAATCTTGGACCCCCTGACACTGTTAACACCAGGGACCCCTGAATGCATCGACATAAAAATATATTTTCATATTTAAAGCAGTCTGTAATAATGCAAGCAGTTTTTAAAGAGGTGTCAGTGTAAGTGTATAGGTTTTTATCCAGTTTGACTGTACCAGAGGAAATAATTAGCAGAAATCAAGTGCTTATGTGTATGATGTGTTTTTATTTGTTTACCTATTCTTTTCTAATGTATTGAGTTCCTTGTTGTGCTCATAGGTTTCTGTCTGTATGTACTGTCTGGAGTTCAGACCTGCTCTAAACATTATAACAGGTGAAGGGTCGGTTCTGATGAGTTTTCATTACGTCTCTTTTTGTTTGTGAAGCAGCATACGTGGATATTCACACTATGTCAGGTGCTGCTGTAACCTCGGTGGCAGGTGACACATATGCAGGAAATGCTTTATAGTAAATCACAATTTCTGAAGAAAAAAACGTTGTGAAATCTGCTGTACTGTGCACATGTCATGAACATTTTCTGTCACACTAAAGACGTGTCAGCCTTTTGTGTCTGATTGCTGTTCTCAGCTAACCTTCCTTCTTCCTTTGAAATATAATTCAGAGGTGACACCAAAGGACAACAGAACGTAAAACACAAGTTCAATATTTACAATGCAATATAAAACAATGGTTTAACAATGTCAAGTGCTTCGCATGCAGCTTCAGTCATAGGAATATATTCCCAGAGGTTCTCATGTCAACGTTGTCGACACGTTGGTCCTTACAAGGCTGGTCTGTAAACACATACATGGGAGAGCTGTGGTCTGTCTGGAATGTTCAGGGGTTTATGATCTATGGACTATAATCGCTGCTAGACACTCACGAGAGGAGCACTTATGAGACATTATGATAATAATGTTATGTTTCTATAGCATTACATCTTATGTATACTATGCAGTACTTCAAATACTTAAATATTGCAAGCATCTGTCTCAAAAAATAAATCTACAAATAAAAAAGACCACTTATAAAACTGTACAAGATAATGAAGCATTTCATAAAACATTTAATATGACATAGTTAAAACAAGTTCCTCACACCACTTTGTCTTCACTTCTTTTTTTAAATGAAATGAACACTCTGCCCTTTGTGGTGCCCGTGTCCTGCCTGCCCTAACAAGTGTCGGGCTTTGATAAGTAGATTTACATTTGCCCTGTGCTAATCATTTGTGTCACGGTGTGACCTTGCATCACTGAGATCAGTGATGTGCTCCGGGATTAATGTGTAGCTCGCGACTTTGTCAAACATAATCTTAATCCTTAAAACATAATGTGAGTGGAGGGGGGTTGTGGGAGGAAGATAACTTCAGATGTCTCTTCTGTGGTCAGTGACTTTCACAAATTGATTCATGGACTCAGATCCATCGAAATCAAAGACTTGAGAGGGCAGGCTCGTCTTCTCAACCATAACTTTGCTTGTAAAAGTTGTGCTCTGCTGCCCCCTGTTGGTAAAATGAAGAATCACATTTCAAATTAAATCACCCCAGGATTTTCCTGTTAGTTTTTGTTGTTGTCTCAGTCGCCCTCGTCTGGGTGTATTTGTTACTACATATATACGAAATGACAACTCCACTCTTGCAAATCAAGCATCATCAACAGTCAATTAAATTTCATCTGCCCTGGCAGTGTAAAATGGATGTTTGTACAGTTCATTTTAACATTCTGATGCAAAACGTATCACTTTGCTGCCAAATGCATGACAGTGATGGACTATTATCATTTATTAACACCTGCCCACAGAGGGTATAGAGCGGACTCTCATCATCAAAAAATTTGATGTTTTTAATTCAATATTCCTTTTAAGCTCCTCTCGACTTTGAGCTCCCCTTGCCACTGGGGTATCCCATTATTTCCTGCACAATTTTCACTTGAATATATAATTAAAGTCCCTTTTTTCCCACTGTGTCAGCAGGAGGCATTACACAGGGTCAATAGCCTGGTGATTTAACACCGGGGAGATGAATCCAGAGAGCCACTCGTATTCACGCCCTTGAGCAAGGTTCTTGTCCTTAATTGCCCCAGTAAAAATACAGTTGTTCCAATGTGCTCCTGTATATATAAAACACACCATATTTCTTGAAGAGTTATGTGCAGAGATCGTTATTAAAAGAACTCCAGCAGCAGTATTATCCTACTTTATGGTAGCAATAACATAAAGAAGTCTATTTTTCCCGGCGCAGCCATATGCAAAGTAGGGCTGGTCAGTGATTACTTAGTAATTCATCCTGTTATATATAAACTTCTGGCACACAGTTCAGTCCAGAGGGAGGAACAGAGCATAAAAAAGCACACAGTGCTGTGTGCTGACTGTTTGGATTCTTCTAAGAGGAGAGAAAATAATGTTGCACTTAACATTCTTCCCCTGAGGTGCTGGAGGAAAAAACACCGTCTGAAGCCGAGCTGGGGATACAGACATGTATGTAAATCTACTCCTCCGCAGCGCTGCCGCTTATTCCCATGGAGGAGATCTCTGAACTCTGCTCGCACCCACAGCAACTTCACACCAGTGCGGCCTCCTGCCATGTGTCAACGCCAGTCTAATCTCACACCCCACACCATCTGCCCGCCAGCCCCCCAATTTGGCCTCGGTCGCACCGTGCAAGCATTGACCACTTTGGCTGATGCCGAGTGGAGCATGCAGGTTATCAAGCACGACACAGGCGGCTCTTCTTCTTGCAGCGAAAGTACCAAAATGTAACTCCTCCTGAATTGATAAGTGAAGCTGAACAGACTGTGTAACCCCCCCCCCCCACTCCGACTGTCTATAACAGAAACTGCATTTCACTGTTTGCAATGTTTGCTCTTTTCAGCAGCTCTTTCCCACATCTGTTGCTCTTTTTCTCCATTTCTATGTTGCCTCTCGGAAATCAAGAAGCACACTAGCTCCAGTATCAGCCCTAGAGACTGTGTTGCTCTTCACACCCCTCTTTGCCAAAGTGGTTTGAACAGAGCAGCAGACAGTGCTGTCCTCGCTCCCGCACTGTGTTTGTGAACCGCCCAGCTCTTGCTTGAGGAGTTATTGATGCTGTACTTTCAGCCTTAATGCTCATACTTACACTTTTGCTGGTATTCTGTATAAATAGCCACTCTAACCTATCACCACAAGCAGTAGACTATCGCATGTCTGCTTGACGTTATTTGAGCAGGTTTACATATTATTTTGTACTGAATTCATTTTAGGTAGTAAGAATGGAAACATGAGTTTAACTGGAAAAACAGGTCAGTGGTGGCAAGTACATTTATTCAATATATATTGTCATTTTATGCTGCTTGATACACAAGAATTTAGAGGGAAATGTTGTACTTTAACATTATACGTTTAGCAATAGTTCATATTTACTGTATACATTTAGATCTTGCATTAAAACAACAGGAGACTTTCTAGAATATGATCATAATTATAATTTATAACATTTTACGTGTATTTATTAAGCTACTCCTTTGCTGTTTTGAATTGCACCTGGAGATTAGTTGCCCCGCGATGTCGTTTTCCTTGAATCTTCTGTCGGTGCAGCTTGAGATGCGGTTCTACTGCAGGATATAAAAATATATATTATTTTACAGTCCCTGTGGAATCGTCCCTGAGGGAAAAAAAACACCAGGTGTTTAAAAAATAAAGAAATAAACATGAAACTTTTTATGAATCCTGATATGCGCAGTATTCTGCCTGTAAAAAGACAAACTAGACTTAAGTTGTTTGTGTGCCCGGGCGATGTGAGAGTGAGGAAATCTCGACCTTTGGATCAAATGAGAACAGCTTGTTTGGCTGGAGGGTTATTTGTAAAATCTGTGGTCAGGAGTGACGGCCAGCTAAAACAGTTGTTGGGCTTTGGCCACACAGATTATTTTAAAGACTGAAATTGTGGATAAGATGAACTGCATCCTCACAAAAACAGAACTGCCTATAAATCACATGAAAGCTTTACACTATAGACCACATGGGGACATATTTTATGTTAGTTATAAAGATATATTTTCAGATCTATTTCTTTAGCATACATAAAGATCTTGTTCCTGTTTTCCTCCTGAGAGAAACATACTGGAATTCAATGAAACTGCAGCAGCCAGTCTCCGAGTGCTGCACGCAACAAGAAGGCTGCAGGATGCGGTCTGCCCTGGAACATGGCTCAGTCAGCCTTGTAAAAAAACTGAGGCTTGGTTGAATAACAACATGTGTCCACAATCTGCACGTGGACAAACACGGCTGCCGCTGCTGCCGCTGCAAGTATTTAATTAAAGCGCGGGAGCACATTGGCCACCTTATTTTAGCCTTGCTAATAAGCCCAACAGAGTTCCCAATTATTACAACTGTCAAGACCACTTCTCAAGGGCTACAATCTTCTTTTTTTTTTAAATGCAAAACGTGAGCAGCAGAAGGGCTTATTTGATTAATCGGTGCAGCCAGTGTAAAGTGTGTGGCAGGCCCTCAGGGAGCAGGGCAGTGGGTAGGGAGCAGGCAGGCTGGCTGAAGAAGCACCTAGGACGTCTGTTGACAGTCCCCAACCTCATTAGAGGGCTAGTCAGAGGTGGCTATTTGCAGTGCAGTCTGCTGGAATGTGTCTCCACTGAATCACTGGAAGGGCTCTGAAGCCTGCTGGTGCGTTGTAGCCATGTCAGGCCGAGAGCAGAGCCAAAGTCTGTTTGTACCACTGCACTGTTTTGACATTAATTATCCTCCCAGAGCCTGCAGGCTGGAGCTCATGGCCGGCTATCGGGAAATTGCTCTATGCTGGTGTCTTTCATTTCCCATGTTCGTTTTTTAAACTGTTCCTCGGAACAAATTCTTGCAGCTTTGATGTTGGTATTGTCTATCTAGGGAATTTCCACTTCGTTTTCACTTCTTCAATTCACCTTCAATTCAATGTGGGTTTTTTCTGTAGAAATTCCAAATTCAAATGATTGTGCAATATTTGACCACCTATCAGCTGATATGAAGCCTAGTCGGGATTTATACTATTGTGAAAGCTAATTGTAACTACCGACACTTTGCTACATTTAAAAAGTGCCACAATGCATTAACATTTGATAGACACACACGCACATTTTAGACACAAGCTAGGCACGTTGTTGCTGAGCAAACGGACATCTGCAGGAGCTCAGGTGCTGCGTCCAATCATAGAAACTCTTCCAAGAAGCTCAACCACTAAAACGGGAGGATAAGGAGGCCATAATACATTTGATGTGAGTGACTGTGTTTATGTTTGTTTAGTCACAGATGATGTGCCGAGGTCACGGGCCGTTTGTTAATGGTTCAAAGCGGGTCCAGACTTGACTTTGAGATCATTTGTGGGTGCAGGCTGCTGCGGCTTTGAAAACAGCTTTGACTCTGGGCTACAGTGTAAATGTGACCATATCTTCACTGGGGATGCAATGCAGACTGACACAGGCCTCTAAGAAGAGTGAATGTGACTGAACACAGCAGACGCCAGCAGCTGTAGAGTACAGTACTGTACAACACTTGCCTGGCTCTTCTCTACCAGAATTGGGTTGAGTCTCTGCACCACTGGTGACAACCTGCAGCTCAGGTAATGTGAAATAATACTGACAGAGCAATAACATTTCCACCCTCCCTAAACGGCCGCAGTGGGAGCGAGGTATATCCAGAGGAGCAGACGGGATGGTGAAAGCGGCACTTGGGTACTTATTTATCTCAGACTTCAATAAAATGAGTAGAAATAAGCCGTGCCCACCTCGTATTCTCAGTTTAACTGCAGCAAAGACAAATTAATGCGGCTTTACCTGGGAGAAGACACATCACCAGTGAATAACCTGTTGCGGGATAAAAGTACTGTAAAGCGTCGAGAGCCAGGCGCTCTTTTTCTCCCTTTTTGTGAAAAATTGTGTTGTGATGCTCCCAGATTGCAAGAGTGAATACAACAATGCCTCGGCGCTCCCCGGAGAGAGAAACATTACACTATTTACAGCCGTGCTCCGTCCCAGGGAGCGGCTTGAAAAACAACCCGTGTCACCCGCCAATGGGATGTAGGGGCCAAAGTGATTGCGATGCACGGCGCAATTATCAGAGCAAGGCGACATGCAGAGGCGGCTGTAACAGTTCTCCACACCCTCCTCGAACCGCACCACATCCGCACAATGATGTAGAGGTACGCAAAACATGCACTCCAATTGGTGGAATAGCATGGAATGATAATGAGCAAGTGTGTTATATATCCAACAGCACAGTCAACGTTAACCTTGTGGACACACTCCCTACTTTCATTGCTTTATGAATGATTTCATTTGAAAGCACACTGAATACACAAGACTAATAAAATAAACAAGATGTTAAGGAAACTGTAAAAATAGAAAACAGCTTTAGGAGAGAATAGCTTCTATAAATCAAGACCCTCGTACACAGACATAAATATGTCGCAGTGACATAAAAATGGCTGAAGTAACAGAATTTATGTTTGAGGGCTTTGTGCAGCTGTGTTAAAGCTTTTTTTTTTCATTTGTACGAACATTCTTAGAATCTTTAAAGCTGCACCACTCAATGTCTTTGTGTATTAAGAAATGGGTGAAATGACTGTAAAGTGAAAGGGGCCAGTGACAGTACCACCACCCACAGCACCACCGAGCATTTAGCTCATCTTTCAGCCACAACACATCAATATCAATTTCATCTACTCCTTCAAATGACAAATATACAGAAAACAATAGCACAACAGTCATCAACAATCTGCATGAACCTATGGATGCAAAAAAAAAGCAAAGAAAAATCTAATTTTACTGCAGGTTTAGATCACAGACTGTTAATAAAGATGGACGATATGCCTCCACATCCTGCTATTGCACAAAAACAAAGCCAAAATATCCCAAATGTGGCTGCGGCCATCTGCGCAGCAGTGATTGTGGCGTGGAGCTGCGGTGCCAAGAAGATGCATGTGCTCGACCAATCACAAGTCAGTCTCAGTTGTCAATCATGACGTTTCACCCTGTTTTTATATCATCATAAGTATTGAAAACAATGTCTTCTTGAAGATACATCAGTGTGATAAAAACAAGCTAAAATGACAGAAACCATCTTGGAAATTTTCTTTGTGTTGTTGTTGAAGATGAACGGCGCGTTTCCACTTCCTACTACTGCAATAAAATGAAGCCAAAGTTTGGAGCCAGGCTCTGCACAGTAGTGATTGTGGAATGGAAAAACAATATTACCAATTTTACTTTTTTAGTTTGGCCCATGTCCCATCTCGTAAATTTAGAGGAGGCAGGGTATATGACCTATACTGCAGCCAGCCACCAGGTGGCAATAGCGATGTTTTGGCTTCACTTTTGGGAGCTGTCATCTCGTCTGTCTTTATATACAGTGTATGGTGAGAGTGGGATGAGTGGCCCTCCATTACAGCGAGATAATGCATCATGAATAAATAACCAATCTTAGCCCAGTATATACAAACTGACCTTACCTTGGATTGAGTTGTTGAAGCTGCAGCAGCCTCAGCATCACCACATCAGCCACATGCTCTCACACACGTCCTCTCATGCTTCCTTGTTAGTAATCAACACTTGAAACAGTTGAGTTTCATGTTATCTTGCTTGAGTTTTTGGAGCCAACAAAGGGGCACTTTAAGTCCTCCTCTTTCTGTCAGTGTGTGTCTGAGGTGAAAATAATGATGGATGTTGTCAGATGCAGGTCAACCCGGTCGGAGAGGATTTTTCTTATATTTCCGGAGGTTATGTGCTCTTGGTTTTGCAGTCTCTCACATATCCTGCAGCCTCCTCTACCTTCCTGTGTTTCATGAGTGCAGGAAAAACAAAGAGAATAGACAAAGACGGCGGTGGGGGGGGGGGGGGCTCCAGGAGGCTCCAAGCTGCACATCGATGTTTGAACCAGGTTTTCCAGCTATGGCTGTCAAAAGGCAAAACCTGTAGTGTGAAAGTCCACCTACATCATCGCAATGCACTGCAGCGAACAAACAGACTGAGCTATGAGGCGTGTACATGCTACACTGAAGCAGGGATATTGCTCTGGAGCTATATCAATTTCCCATAATGCCCTTGGCCTGTGTCTCATGATTTAGTATTGATGCAAACAGCATTATTAGCATCGTTACTATCCATAATTACTAAACAAGAGGCCAAAGCAGACTCCACAATGTACAGCAGCAGCATTCACTGTTCCTAAGATGTTGCCCCACTGTAACGGATCATGCTCGTGTGCACATATCAATGTGTCAAGCCCCTTGTCCTTGAGTCACACCCTGGAACTAATTTGTAGCTGGTGAGGAGCGTGCAGCCGGAGCCGCAAACACACCAATTAAACTGACATTCAGCTTTCTGCTCACTTGTATTTCAAAAAACAAGAGGGCCATTGCTCCACCGCCCGACGAGACGGGGTTCACGTGTGAAATCCCCGGATCCCTGAGAGAGAGCAGAGGCAATAATTACTGGCCAACACATTTGATTTATTGTAGCTCCACATTCCCATGGCATGGTTATAAAATACTCCCAAGACCTGCTTGGATGTGATGCAAAGGAGCAGCATCATCCCACATATATATACTCTGGTGGTGCAGCGTGCTGTGTTTCTGGCTTCATATTACGACATGAATATTTAATCTTGCTTTGGGTTTACCAAAACTAGATATGAATGAACTCTGGTTGGGTTCAAAGAATATTTCATAATATATTCAAGAGATCATCGATGCAAATTCAGCTCCGTCTCTTTTGTGAGCCGAGTATCAAATAGAAAGTGAGAGGAAGGGCTCGTCTTGAGACAGACAGATTGACGACATTATTGGGGAACTGAGAAGGGAAAAGGATTGAAGGCAAACCTGATATCCCTCTGAACTCTGTGATTGAGTCCCCTGCTGGCACATGCTGAAGGCTGAGCCACTCACAAGCTTTAAATATCAGCCAGTCAATACGGTGTCGAAAAATAATGAAATAAAGCGGCAGCGGAGAATTTGTGTTAACACGGAGAAGCAAGGCAATGTCATTTTGAAAACATGATCCAGTGTGTGGCGAGGCCTGACGCGGTCAAATTTGAGATCATTTTTAAAAATCAGTTTTTTACCGGAAATCCTCCACGAGGTCAGATCACAAATCTCTTAAAGAGCTCTGTGCTTGAGTCAAACCTCAGGGAGACATGGTGCCCCCCCTAACTACAACACATAAACATACAGTGTTTCCATTCATAACAGGCACAATGCACATTGTACACATGGCATTTGTAAAGCGGACATTTGTGTAACGTGGCTTATAAGGCGTTAACATTTCCTAATGGGATATATATGCTGTAATCATGTAAAGGTTAGAACAGACCTGATCCATCAGGCAGCCTCACAGCTTGAGCTCTGCAGCGGCTGGTTTACTTTTAGTTCATGATTTGTAAGAACCTGAATATTTAATGCATATTACACAATGAATTAGGGCTTAGAGGTTTTACACAGGGAACGAAACCTCTCGGTCTCCTCTCTCTTTGTCACCTACCAATGCGTTTTACACTGGATTATGGATAAGTAGTTCACTTTCAAATGAAGGAATGTCTCTGCTCTCTGTGCTACTTCTGTGAGTCATACCCTGTATATTTTGTGAGAGCAACTAATGTGAAGTTTGTTATATACATGATATATTTGATGTGTAATTATAGTATAATTATGTCTTTTTTTTGCCTATGAAAAAGTAAATGTCAAATAATTTCCCCCCAATTGATAGTTTCTTTAATTGAAGAAACCACTGAAAGGACTTCCATGAAACGTTATGAAGGGCTGAGGCCTCATCCAAGGAAAAAACTAAATACTTTTTTAGGAGCAGAAACAAATAAATATATTATAAGTTGATCCTTTTTTTCCACATTCTTTAACATGGCGAAATAGGGCCTTAGCCCTGGTGGAGGTTTGCCCTCTCCAAATGCCCCTCTAGTTAGTTATTTAATAAGAGCTGAGATTGGTTAGTGTTTAGTGCAAGATGGTAGAACACGTACTGAGAATATTTTGGCATAATTTTCTTATGGTGGAAAAATGTGGAGAAGCACCGTCACACAGGTTGATGTAAAGGTATGTCCACCCTACACTGCATGATAAACTTGCTTTTCAATTTCCTCTGGCTTTCCAAGTTGTTTTATAGACTTCAGACATTGACTTTTATGAGTTGGTCAAAGATATGGTTTTCTTTTGATGCCTCCTGTTTGTAGATCCTCTTTGTACATCTTTCTAAGCTGCACAGTGGAAGGTTGCAGCACCACTGCATCTTCTCCAAGTTATTTTGCCTTCTCTGTTTGACCAGCAGACGTACAGCTTTAACTGTAAAAATGGTTTGTACTCACAGATCTTATCCTGACCACCACAGTTCCCATTTATGTAAGAATAATGACATTTTGGATGGATGCCATTTTAAGCTGGGAGAACTTTCATGTCTTTTTCTAACCATCTCTGCTCTGCAGGCATCGTTTGCTTCATTTTCAGATCCTCACTCCGTTGCTTAGAGGAGCTCATGGGTGTGAGTGTTAACACAAGGTTTGAGGAGTTGGAGAATTTTCCAGCTCTGGAAATGTCATTAGCTGAGAAATTCATAATGACAATTCTTAACCTGCCTTATAAGTCTCTAGGTAAGTGTTTATAAGTCTCTGAGTGTTTATGTGTTCAGAGTGATTTACTCTTTAGTGCATTAACGTTTGAAGAACTCTTTGACGTGTATTTGTTGCTGGGGCTGTATCTCAACAAATATTGAATCTGCTCAAGGTTTTCACAGCGTTTTCATGATGCATTTTGAAGCTAAAGCCATAATGTTAATTAACAGTACACATCACTTCATGAAAATATGAAATTTTGCAATATAAAATCTGCTCATGGTGACTACAGTGTTAAACAAGGTTACATTTTTGTTAAAAACACAAAAAGTCCACATTTCGCCGACGCCAGGGTGGAAGTCTGGAGTCAAAGTCCTGCACTATATAAAATACAGCTCTACATTAACTCGAAAACTGTTCCCTGTGAACGCAATCCAGGCAGCAGTAACATTTGTCAGCACAAAATAGTTAGAAAAACAATTTAGCAGAAATGTTGTTTCTATGAGACAGGGTTGAGCGAAGAAAGACCAGCTGTCAGATTTGTAAGAATAATGTGAAGAAAGATTTCTCTTTGTGTTCTGTCTAAATGTCCTATTACATTTTCTGCAGCACATTTCAAAATTTCACAAGTTAGCATTGTAACATCATTTGTCAACAAATTGTTTTTACAACCCATCCATATTTAAATCAAGCACCAAGAGACTGTATCTGTGCTTACAATCAAATTATCCACAATCTTCAAATCATAGCTTCAACATGGATGTATGCCTCCACCAATCAGCGCAGTTTATGTCTACATATTTTATTTTCCAGATTCATATGAGGTCACTGTGACCTCTGACCTTTGACCACCAAAATCTAATCAGTACATGTTCTAGTCCAAGCGGATGTACCAAATTTGAATAAATTCCTGAGATGTCGCATTCACAAGACCAATGTCTGACATTGACCTTTTACCAACACATTATATTGAGCTCATTCTTGAGTCCAGGGGAATGTTTGTAACAAATTTGAAAAGAATTACCTCGAGGTTTTTCCGAGATATTATGTTCACAAGGCAAAAAATGTGTTTTGTGATGGCATAGTGACCTTGACCTTTGACCTTGAAGTCCAGCTGAACATTTGTACCTGATTTGAAGAAATTCCTTCAAGGGGTTCTTAAAGGGGACATAGCATGCAAATTCCACTTTGTTAGTGCTTCTACAGGTTAATGTGGGTATCTGGCATGTCTACCAACCCCAAAACTCTGGGGAAAAAACACTCGCGCGTTTTGTTATAGTTCCTCTAAGTCAGAAACGTCATGCTTGAGCGACTCGATTGCGCTTCCTGGGTATTGTTTCGTAACAAGGAACTGGAAGTCTCCCTACATGGTCTACTGTACGCCGGGTTACAGTAGTTACGCCGGGGTACAGTAGTTACGCCGGGGTACACCGGACGCGGAAGTGCCGCTGCGAGGCAGCGCAGCGCCGTTCTCCAGCACGCAGCCGCCTGGCTGTTCACACGGGACGAGCATTTCTCCGCTGGTCAGCCCCATAGACTGTATATATAAGGTCAGCCCGCGATTCTGCTTTCTCCGCTTGTTGTTGTACCCGTTGAATGTCGGGGTTCGGGGGTAAATGATGGTCTTCATAGCCCCCCCCCCCCCACCCCTCTCTTTCTCTCTCTGTCTATCTGCTTGTGTGCTTGTAGTGGATGGGCAGAGGGGGACATTTAATTATGTGATTGGGAAAATTAAAACTCCAGGACAACAGAAGGGGAATACAAAGTATGGGATGCATATTTGATAATTTATATCATATAAAATATGTAATTTATATCGTTTAAAATCATGGGGGGAGAGGGGAGAGGGGGGAGGGGGGAGCTGGCTCATTAGCATTTAAAGGAACAGGCACTCAAAACAGGTCACTCTGTGGAGGGCTGTTTTATACAGGGTAAAAAGGGTGCTGTTTTAAATGATCCTTGTGGTATTTTGACCAAAGTATGTTACAGACATTTCATTAAGACCCCAAGGAACCATATCAACTTGTGGTAAAATGGGCATGCTATGTCCCCTTTAAGATATTGTCACATTAGTAGGACACTTGGACATATGGACGGACAACCGCAACAGCCATTTTAAAAACATACACATTTTTTGCTATGTGAACATATGCTTACATGACAACAATCAAACAACCAAACACCTGCATGTCAATTTAATGATACAAGCTTCCTTTCATGATAAAATATATTTTTTTCAGAATAACGTGAAAAATACGTCTTTATAACATGAAAGTGATGCATCTTGTTACGACGGGAAAAAGGTCTTGATGTGACATGAAGAGGATATGTCACAGATCAAAGGAGAGCCTTTTACTTCTTATTCTCTTCTTGAGCAACAAAAAACCCAAAGTTGGACAAAAAAGGCAAATGGCATATCCTGTGTTTGCATTTAAATTACAGTGTGTCATTTTAGTCCAAGCCTTGTACGGGCTTGTGGTCAGTTCAAGGGCTCAGGCCGTTCCTCCCTAACGAGGAAGAGGTGACCACAGTGCATAAATAGGAACTCGACGTCGGGCGACAGGCTGGAAGCTCTGCGCTGATTTAAATTCCTTCAGCGCTACAATATAATTCAGCTTTCATGGCGACTTAAGGTACTGGAGCGTGCACATTTCAGACGGAGCTCATGTGAGGTTATTACGACGACGTGGATTCTTTCTTTCTTTTTGGGAGTTTCAGAGCAGATTGTTCTCTCTCTGTCTCTTCTATTGTGGCTTCATATTACAGATGACAAATTTCCTCTTGCACCTGTCTCCTTTTCTACCACCTCAGGTTTACAGAGAATAATAACAGCTGTCATCCATTTTTAGCGGAACCATCTCAGCAGAGCGACTTCACATCTCGAGATGCCGACGTGTCCTTGATTGAGCGAGACTGGAGAGATCGAGTGATGGGATTCTTCAGTGTGTTTTGATGTGGAAACCTAATGGGCTGCACAGACTCGTTTTGTGTTTTTTTGAATAACTGGAGGCTGTGAAGTGAATGAGAGACAACAAAAGTGAGGCTGTATTATTGTGATACAATCAAGCTTTGATTACTGTATCGTTTTTATCACAAACATCAAGTGGAAGGTGTCCTCACTGCAGGCTTGACCGTCAGCATCACACAATATGTTTGTTGTGCGGTGGTTTTCCCCAGCGAACAGCTCAGTCTCCTCAGTGCCTGCCTTTAGAGCTCTCCATCCTCATAAAGACCAGACAACATCTTAATAAAGGCGAGATGACCTTTCCCTCAGTGTTGAGTGCATCATCTGGGCTCTACACACCTCAGCACACAGTGTTTTTGGTCTGGTGTCTGTGTTATTATGAGGATGCTTAATTTGCTGCTGATCGGGGTGGTGATGGGTGCAGATGCATTGGCCTCAGGAGCACAGCTCACCCCCGCAGGTGTGGTGCGCTCGATGCAGTACATTTACTGTCATATAGCCTCTTTAAAGGCTTAAGTGCAGACTATAAAAATAACATTACAGTGTTTGCTTTATAAGCACCTAGAGTATTAAATGTGCTCGTGCTGGTGTTAAGTAGGCACAGTTTACTTTTATTGAGAAAGAGCCCAGTCTAATAATCAATATGCATCATGGGATGACCTCGCCGAGTAAACGCCCAGATCACCTGAAAGACTGATTCTCTGAGATTGTTAATAACATTTAGATTTGTAATAGGAAACATTTTTCAAGTTTTTTTTTATTATTGATTGTCATCTGTGCAACCATATTGAGGAGGATTAAAAGTGAAGACTAAATATCATAGTAAATGTGCACAGTGACAATAATCCTGACAAACAGATACATTCTCAATACAATATATATTAAAACAACATTTTATCCCATATATAAGGCTTAAGGAAAGTGCCAAAAATAAGGAATATATAGAGTCAAACATTATTCATGTATCTACCCACTCATTCCACACGTCCATCTGTCTGTATGAGGAACGCTGAATATTGTGACGGTTGCTGAACAGACCTCTGAAATAGCCAACATGTAATCTATGGAAAAATAACAGCAGTTCAGTAAATCATAAGCAAATCCAGTTTCATTTTATGAAAAACACAGACTATATAATTTTCATTGAAGATAAACCAGGTAGGATGAAACCAAAGTTTACTCTGCACCATAGACACTAAAAGTGACAGTATGTTGTAGAACTGTTTTGAGATGTTTTCATATTATTAAGGATTTAAATTCATCTTGTGTTATAATCAAGCAACTACATCTTAACAACAAACCAGTTTTGATATGATTATATGTTAAAATAAGTGTCGGTTGGGGCATTAAAGGGAAATGAATTTGAGTGTATCTGAGCTGTGTATCGTGTGTTATAATGGTTTGATTGGGACTTGAATATCACTGCCCATTAAATATCATCATAATTTTCAACTACAGTTTTTAAATGTTGCAGCAGATTTGAGGCATACAGCTGCTGTTTCAGTCAAGTTTACAGTATTTTAAACTACTTGCCCGTGTTGCCTTAAAAGTTTAGTTCCAAAGTTCATTCTTGACCTTAGCAACTCTAAAACCTTATTTCCAACTCCAATGCTCCACTTGGAAACTGTTACTGAAGGAGTCCTCAACTTTTTCTGGAAAATTTGAGAATCTTTCTGACAGCTGTTTTCAAGGCAAACTGTGAACTCTGAAATAATAATAATCATAATAATAATAATCCCAATATAATAATATCTTTATTCAACACTTGTCTTAATGTTACAAAGTGCTTAGCAACAAGAAGTAAAACAAAACACATACATAAACCGGACAAGGCAGTTGTCTAAGGACATTGGCCACATAAGAGATAAAGTAAAAATTACTAAAGCAAATATAAAATGAAAACTACACAACTAAATAAAAAAACGCAAATCAAACATTCCCAAGAGCTTTCAAAGGGAGATTTGAAAAGAAATGAAAGTAAAGGTTACTTATTTAGTTTGGCAAAACATTTGATCTTTTCATTGCCTAATCCTCACTCCTGTATTGTTTGAGTTCAAAGTCCTGATGCTCAAATATAAAGAACAAGTGTAGAAAGTGTTGTGTAGCAGTGGTGTGCGTCCATTTTGTCTCTGTGGCCGCAGGTTTCACATTATTGAGGACATGCGATGTGATCGAACTTTTGTTCATTTGTGCAGCTGAAATAAAACACTGTCCCACATAAAGTGTAATATTTAAATATAAATAAAAAGTAAATGTGATGTACCTGGTTTAACGTTTAAGAGTGAAGTGAAGTGTTCAGAGACAACAGAGCCTTTCATCTTAAAGTCCAGGTTTTTTTAACACAACTTTTCATACACAGTAAATAAGACAGGGAAGTGACGAGTTAGACATGTGTGATGAACATTAGTTCTGGACGTTAATTACATTTCTGCCGTTTGAGACAGACATGTAGGTAAAAGGTGGGAAGAGATGTGGTGGTAATACTCACCGGCAGATGTGTTTGTCAAAACAAACTGTCATCATTTGAATGAAGTCTGGCTCATGTTTTTTAAAGGGCTCAGTTAAGACATCCAGCAGCAGCAGCACTCCTGCTCATACACGCTGCACAGTGTATAATTAGAGAGTGAGCACAGATGCAGCCCAGAGTGAAATTAATATCTCACTTTCAATGAAGAAATCCTCATTGATTGAATTTATGATAGTGCTCGTGTTGTTGTTTACACATTAGCCGCCGTAGTTAGGAGGACAAAATGCATCCCTGCTTTTACGATAGTAATTATTCCTTTATTCTACTCGTCCTGTAAATTGCCTACACTCAAAGTCATGTTGACAGCTGCGGCACAATCACACAACATGCAGAACAATGTTTAAGTATTCCTTCTAAGATGCAATCAGGAGTGTGTGTGTGTCAGTGTGTGTGTGGGTGTGTGGCAAACAAGCTCGGCTGACATTATCATTTTTTAAACTGATTATTTGTAATTTCCAGTTTCGATAGCAGAATAAACAGACTGCAACCATGTAAACAGAGGACAAATCCAAGGCAGGTGCCACATTCCACTGCACAACCACATCTTACCAACCCAGTCCTGCACATAAGAGGGGAAAAGACAAGAGGGGCCGCAACAAAATCACGACAGAACAATACAAGACAACAAAAACGCATAAAACACACACTACACATTGGTAGAGTTCTGTTCCTTATTCATATATTGCAGTATGAATCTCGATTCAGAGTGAGGGATAGACTCAGATTTCCACAGTATCAAAAATGCATTCCTTGGCAATTACCAAGCCACATACTGACGCTGTGCTGATGTTAGGGTCCAAGTTCTGCACCCGAGAAGAGCACCAAAGTAATGCTTTTTCAGGGTCCGGAGGTAAACTGCTTTTAAATACATCAGAAATTGAAACATGAAACAGCAGAGTGTTTTGATCATGTCCAAAAAAAATGATGAGCGCCGGTGTCCTACTGTCCCCTGACACCTGTCTCACAAAGTGCAGGGAAAATGTTGTGCCGTCTAACTTTAGCGTAATGGAGTCTCTATATTATTTTAAATTGGATTGAAGTTGCACTCTGGAATTAATAGAGCAAGACTTCACTCTATTAAGGGTTTTGCCCCAGATGTCTCCATCGGCGTGTAGCTCTGCTTCTCATGTGCATTTGATTTTGTGTGTGGATATATCCAATCTGCATGCAAAAATCCAACAGGATCTGAGACTACATATCTTACATCCTCTCCAATGTATTGTGTTCAGGAAGTACTCAGCTGTTGATACTTAATACAACTGTTAGGACAAATAGACAAAGTGAAGTGAAGAGATATTTCAAAGTGACCATATTGTTTCAGCTCCACTCTCTAATGCCAGACGCAGACGTATGCATTGCGTTGATGCTTGACGGTGAGCGTACCTAACGCTTGGTGCCGGTTCAATAGTAATAAAGATGAACAATCACTGTTTCATGCACGGGACACACAACGTAGCTTGTTTTGGTGCTAATTTGCCATGCTAACTGTCCATATAATGCTAAACAAAAGTACACAGGAATATAAGCCCACCAACAGATGAACAAACACTTGTTTGCATTAGTCTGCGCTTGAATATTTGTTTAAACACAATTTGATTGGCTGGTTTCTCTGTTGCCATAGTGTTCAACTTCTACCGACACAGCACCAGCAACAACTGCACGACAACACAGCTCGGCAAGTAACAACGTCACCCTCTAAAGAGTGAATGAGTAGAGTTTCAGTGAAAGCGTCCAACGTGTATGTGTGAGCTCTGTATAAAGGTAGCATCTTTAAAGGATGATGTCAAAGACAAGCCTACCTGATTGTACTGATGTGTTTTTTTTAATTTACAGGACATCCTGATTTGGTTCTAGAACCGAGTGTTCACACCTGAAAGTCAGAACAATGTCTTTGTTACATTGTTTACACTTGATCCATTTAGTTTTGTTTTCACGTTGTGATAAAGTGAGCTCAAAATATTTTTCTTTTTAATGACAAATGTATGTCCGGTCATCATTACCTATGAGGGAAGGTAGTCAAATTTCGGTTTGAATGGAGAAAATTAAGGGACCGGTTCACTTTGTTAATTTTGTTTTCATGGAAATATAATTTTGATACTCGCAAAATGAACGCCCTCTGCGATCCAACAAAGAGTCAGAGGCGAAGGCTACAAGCAATCCTGCGAGCCGCTTCTACTTCTTTTGTTTAATGCTTTCTCAACCTTCTGCAATTTGTCCAAAAGTACAAACAACCCCGAAAAAATGTTTTTCAAACCATGGCTCAGTTTGATCTGGAGCGAGAGCAACTCTTTTGGTCAGACTAAATGTTGGTCTGTTGGTCCAGACCGTGGTCCGAGGCTCCTTTAACACTGCTTATTTTTAGGTTTGGAATAAATTGAGAAGTCTGACTGTGAGGATCAAATACACTGTAAACCTATGCTTCTTTAGCATGAAAAAGTGATGTTCCTTGAAGGCAACACTAGTTCTACATGTGATGAAAAGAGGAGAACAGAGATGAATCAAAAGTTTCTCTTTTTTATAGCAAGCTTCTTCATTTTTTAGATGGAACCAAAAGATTTTGGTTCCATCTAACGATCACAGTTATGTCAAACTATTAGGCCACTAACAAGCAGTGTCCAGTTATAAAAACAACACAATTTAAAGAAGACACAAAACAGTGAAGACAATTTAAAAAAGACATAAAACAGTATTTTTTAGGGTGCTACAAAAAATGGCATATTGCTTCCTCGGCATTGATTAAAGGCAAAATACATGAATTATATCCTAAAGAAACTTATAAATATGGGGAGTCTGGGCAACTATGACGACAATGTCTTTGTACCGCTTCAAAGCCTGATCTCAAAACATTCACACCATTGTTTTCTGCCATTGTTGCTCTCCAAGTGTTTTTGTTCATGTCTTTTCTTCTTCGTTTGCCAGCATCACTGAGTAACAATGATCATACATAATAGGACTGCTGTTCTTTTTTCCAAACTAACAAATGACTTTGCGGTTGTTATATATATATATATATATATATATATATATATATATTAAACGGGGCAGACACTGTGGTTCAACTAAACCGGTTACCCATGTCAAATTTCAGAATCAGACCAACTATCCTATCAGGTCAGTTGTCCTTTGATTTGCAGTTTGATACAGGTCACAATGCCTGACTATTTGCTTGACCAATGAACGATCTGGCTCTCCGATGAGGGGTTCGGATCCTGGCTGTCCTCCCCTCTAAAATAAAACTAAAATCTATACTGCTGTGACATAAAACCGAGCTTGAATGAACAGATGCACCATGTTACTTGCATCTTCCTGCCATCTGTGGCTCCATATTTCTTTCCCCTTGTAAATTTACACTGCCATTTTGTAGGTGAGGATACAGTCTGCTTTTCTCAATGAGCTTTATTGGAATTGTCATTGAGTAAAAACTGACGGTTCCCATTCAGAGTAAGCAGACATGTTGCACCCAGTCTTTACCACTCAAAGGTACAGTCTAGGTTCACACAATGTGCAAGATTAATAAAAAAGATGCAGAGTGTCTCAGAGGCGCAGGCGATCGCTGAGAGGGGCGCCACCAAATTTGTCAGTTTACGCCAACGACAAAACCTACACCTGCCACCATGGGTCTCCGAGTGTATGACAGCCGCTCGCCCAATAACAACATTTACCGATAACATAAACACAAGCAAGTTAACGCAAGTTGTCGTATACACAGCCCGACTTCTGTCCTGCACAGGATAGACTCCTCTCTCAGTTTCTCTCGGTGGCAGCTCCTCTCATGTTCAGTCACACTGCCACATTTAAACAGGGGAGTGATAACAGTGCAAACTGGAGTCAGCTGTGCTAATCACTCCCCCTGTGCCACTGGAGGTGTTCGCCTCAGTCACCTCCACACCATACCCACTGTTACTCTAACAGTCAATACTGGGGAAACCTCCTAACATTCTATGTGCAGGTGACTGCATCACTTCCATGGTCAGAAACGCCCTAACCAGGCCCCATGTACCTTGCTTTCTGCAAAAAGCTATGACATATTACAGTACAAGAACGTTTAAATGAGTGTGTATGATGTTCCTGGGATGGAGGTTGGGGTTTGCACATACATTTCATTTCTTCACTTTTATTTAAACTGTATGCATTTTGTTTATAATTTTGATAATAAAAGATAATAGATTTATCTATATCTACCTTTTGCCCTGGGTTCCCCAAAGTCCCTTGCAAAAATGCTTCTGCAGTGTCTGCTGGTGTAGGAAGATGACGCTTCTCACCAAAAATGTGCTGTATTTATCAAAGCACAGTGCATGTCTCACCTCTTTGCATATGTATTTAAAGGGGGAATTGCATAAAATATTGGTCAGCACTTCTAAGTTTTGATGATCATCTTTTTTCTAAGAAATGTCTCAGTGAAGTGGGCAGTGGGGGAAATGTGACTTTATCTTTATTTCACAGCAAAGTAACATTTATTCAACTCAAGATACAGAACCAAATAACGTTCAAACACAGAGAAATCCCTATTGTTATCATCGTTGTTTCATTTGCTTCACCCGAGGCTTTGCTCATCTCTGCTTTAACAGCCAAGCACAATGCTAGCTATTTAGCCAGTTAGCAAGCTGGCTGTTCTTTCTCTTCAATTGTTGGTATTGACCCCCCGTAATGGATCACGATTATTTATTGCTGTTTGCTTCGTAACCTTAAAAAATAAAACTTTGATACATTAACTTATCAGTGATTTGCACCATGATTTTGTATAGTTGCGCTAGGTACATTTTGGCATGATCCCATGCTGTTTCATGACATCATCAAACTGGGTCTTTTGTTTAAGTTTTGATTTAGAGACACCTAGTTGCCATAGTCACATATTGTAAGTTGAAATCAGTATTCCAGTAATACAGTGATCTCAAATATTTGTAATATGATGTATAACATTACTTTATAGAGTTTTCCCGAGGGAGTTTTTCCTCTCCACAGTCACCAAAGTGCTGCTCATTGTGGGAACTGTTGGGTTTCTCTATAAAAAATGTTAAAGGTCCTGACCTTCAATGTAAAGTGCCTTAAGATAATGTACATTATGATTTGGCGCTATACAAATAAAATTGAATTGAATTAATAAAATCTGTTTTTATGATCCGTTCATGGATGACATCCATTGTGTCTGAGGCAACACGTGACTGGGCCCTAGATCTTTATCCTGAATGATCAAGCAAATGGAACATCTTCTGCCCACGCCTTCATTCACATCGTGTTTGTCTTGTTATGAGTAAGAAATGAGGGACTTTTCATCTCTAATCACAATCTGATTTGATGTAATCCGAATGTAAAACAATGACCTCCGAGAACAGGTGCTTTAAACATCCAAGTGCAGCACACATGATAAGGCTGCGATACATCAGGGCTGTTGCTTTCAGGACGGCCTCAACACAAAGACGTCAACACACATCAACAATATGGAGAAACAGAAAGAAACGAACAAACTGCTCTTCATCTGCTTCCTTTTCATCTCCTGTGCCGGTGCAGGTTACCTCAGTAGGCCGGCCGCTGTTTCAAGGCAGACAGCTCATCAAGATGAGTGAAGTGTAGGGGCAGGAACTCATCCACTCGCTGGCGGAGGGGGGTCTAACAGCACGCTTCCTGTCTCCACTCTACAGGAATAGTATCAGACAATGTATAGAGATGTATTACAGGAGTTGGACTGACTGTGTTTGTAGTGTATTTCATGCGGTCCTGAATGAACACTGTTTTCTGAGTTCAATCATACAAGTAAGAACACACACACAGTGTTTTATATATATATATATATATATATATATATATATATAGTCCAATTAATGAAAATGCATCTCCTGATAAAGATGATACATTTGGTTTCTGACCTCATGTGCAGGATTTTCAAGTGTTTAGCAGCTACATTTTAAATAAAAAATAAAATAAAAATATAGTGATGATATACTTGTGTCGGGGGACACATGACACATGGAGCTTCTCTTTCCTCCTCTTCCTCTTTATCACATTAATGTCTCATCAATACATATTACTGATTAGACTTTTTCCCCTGAGTCCTTGTGGAGTATGATGACAACTGGATTGTTTAGATATACAATATACCTACTCACATATAATACCATTATTGGCAATACAGCTATCTTTACAATTACAATTTTCAGATTTTTTCTTTTGTATAAATACTTAATACAAAACATTAACGCATTTGTAAACTACATTTACAAATGTATTCATTTACTGTCTTTTCTCATGAATGTTGTAAATATTGTGTTGTTGATGTGCTCTGCTACACGCAGCATCGGTTTGCACTTCTGTCTGTCCCGGGAGAAGAATCCCTCACTTGTGACCCTCTCTCAGACTTCTACATTTTTCTTCTCTGATAAAGTTTTTTTTTGTAGTTTTTCCTCACTGTTGTCGAGGGTTAAGGACAGAGGATGTTACACCTTGTTAAGCCCTATGAGACTAATTGTGATTTGTGAATATTGGCTCTACAAATTTGTTGTTTGGTTGATTGAAACGTACCACTTTGTGCTGTAGTGAAACTCCACTGTTGTCTCTGATATTTGCTCTGTAGCTTTTATTTTGGAGCTGCTTGATTACCTTCAGCTCTGGAGCTGCGGGGTCCATGACGTCTGGGCAGGGCTCTAATCAGGGTACCATAAAAACTCTGATGAGCTGCTGATGATGCAGAGGATTCCTGGCACACAGCTTCTCTGGCTAAGTGAAGCAGGAGGAGCAACAGCTGCAGCCCGGGGTCAAGCTGACGGAGTCTGATATGTCTGGAAAAGTCTGGCTGTCGTCTTTCTGGCTGCACGGTGCCGAGGTCCTGACCTTCATCCAAAGATGGGCATCACATCACCAAGGCTGCAGATGCTAAAGGCTCTACAGCGATATATCCGTTAGTTAAGACCACCAGTATCTACGGATGCTGCAGCTTTTAAGTGCCCTCACAGAGGTCTACAGCTTTGGCCTCTAATAATGGTATTACTGAAGTTGTCAGCGGTCTCTCTGGGTCACTCTGAAAAAGACACCAAAATTAAGAGAAGTGCCTATGCAGCACAAACGCTGCTGGCGTGCTACTGTGATGAATCGGTGGGCTATTTTCAGCGGCGATCCCTGCAGCCCGGTTGGCACCGTGCCACCGAGGGGTCGGCCTGACAACTTCAGATGAGGGCCCCGGGGCGGGAGGGACGAGCTGGGCAGGGCTCCGGGCTTGCACTGGGCCTCGGCCAGCTCTCTGAAGTGGTTCCTCCAGCGTGGCAGATGGTGGACTATGTGAGCTGGAGCTGTGCTCCCACAGCTCAGTCAGCCGCTCCGAAGGATACAAGCAGCTGGGCTTTGAATCATCCCGAATCATCTGGCTTCTGTTGCTGCAGGTCCCACTGGTGAATTCAAAAGTTGCTCTTCCAGATGGAAAGACAGACAATGCACAATATGTCCCGGTCCACTCCATGTGACAGAGCAGGCGCCTGCCACGAATGAAGCAGCAGTAGGAGACCGCAGATCCTGAACAGTAGTGAGCGCGGTAGTCCTTTAACTTTGCTGGCGTCTAATGCACTGTAATTACTTAATAGTATCCTGTCTGCATGTACAGCATGATTTATTTGACAGCTGTTTCCTCAAATATCTCACTGCAGCCACACCGAGATCAAACTGGCCTCCTGAAGTGTGCAGTTAGAGAACAGCAATAATTAATGTCCATAAATGAATCCTCTGCTTCTACAGTTTAATAGTGAGAGAGCAGTGACTGGCTGGATGTTCTGATTTTCACTGAGTCCTCTCCCTGCCTCTGTCTGTACCTGTCACCCGCTCGTCAAGGGCAGCACGCACTTCACACCGTACCCGATCTGGTGTTGGTGTGCGTGTGTGTGTGCCTGTGTGTGCCTGTGTGTGTGTGTGTGTGTGTGTGTGTGCTTGTGTGTGTATGTGTGCACAAGCTTTGGAGATTTAATGAGGCACACCTGGCCCCTCATTCATAATGGAAGGCAGATTTCATATTAATTTGGTGGCGGTCTCAGTGTCCAGGGTGATGTCGAACAGCTGTACAGATCCAGTTTCGGCTGCATAATGTATGATATCTCACATTTATTTAAAACAAAAGCAGTGGAGGTCTTCATTGTTCAAGCAGGAAAGCACACAAAGGCAGCTTAGTCACTAAAGGCTGAATTAAAGTGTTAATGAAGAACAAAACCTTTCAACAAAAAAAAAGGAAGAGGGCCTGGAGGAAAATGTTCTTCGAGTTCTCGCTCAGTGTGTTTTTTCTTTTCTCCAACTGAAGCATCTGGTGGGTGGCTGGGGTGAGTGTCAGTGTAGGTGTAGGTGCAGATTGAAGGTAGCTCGTGTCCCTCGTGTGAGTGTGTGCATGGAGCACGTTTGATGCTCTGTGCAGGAAGTTACTGCTCCCAGCCAAGAAACAGTCTGGCACATGAGCCCTTGTAAAACCACAACGTGTTGATTTGTTCCTGCTTTTTCTTTCAACACTTTGGTTTGTGTATGTGCCATGGGTCCAGGAATCGTACCACAGCAACAAAAACATGTAATTCCTGGAAGATACAGGTGAAGTTCAGCAGCGATGAAGAGACAGGGCACTTGGTTTTTCAGTTTGCATCTTGCTTTTCAATCAAGCGTGGACAGTATACAGATGTAGCAGTGCCAATTCCACAGCAGTCATATGTGTAGCAGAGTCAAATAGATATTTATATAGTAGGTTATAATACAAAATGACAACAAACAATAAACAATAAACCTTTTAAATTGATATAATACATATGTTTGTGATGTTATTGAAAGTAATTGTCCATTTCTGGCATTTACACAAGTCTGCACTGTTATGGCATGAATGTAGTGAGATTACTCTGGTTAACTTGTCTCAACACCCACTCAATGAAAGATTCAAGTAACCAACGATTGTAAGTTGTCCAAACTACATGAAAGAAGATGCAGCAGTTGAAAGGGGTTGAAGTATGATTTCTCACTGTGCCACATGTTGCAACTCTAATTCATCTGAGAACACTATTAAACATGATAAAATGTGTTTTTCTAACTAACCAGCCATGAACACGAGGACATTTAAATCTGCAGCGAACCATCTGGGCATCTGGGTTTGAATATGTTTGGTTGTATGGTCGCTCCAGCACTCGAGCTGAAAACGAGTGTGTGAACTTCACAACTTCCATGAGCTCGGAGAGGATGCACTCTGAGAAGGTGTCGCTGTGGAGTTTTTTTGGTGTGCATGTGTGAACAAATCTACAGGCTCACAGCTCTTACAGTGATGCTCCCTGTGACCTCAAACTGGTACAATGTGAAAATGTGTTTGCTTTGAGCACATGCCCAGATATTCTCTTAAAGACGCAAGTTCCGCTGTACAGGTATCTTTGTATTAATCACGGTTCCATGTATGCTGATTCAGAATGACTCATCAAGAACAAATACTCCCCGAGCAGGAAAGTCGCAGTTACTCTTACGTCTTAGAGTAGGTGCTCGGTGCAGTCATGTGGAGCAGCACCTGTGTTTAGAGGCTGAATCTGGATTTTGTGACAGTTTGATTCAGGATACTGTAGCAAACAGATTGTCACAAATTAAAGGCCAAATATACACATGGCATCACATTAGTTTGAAAATATTCTGAGTGACAAAAAGAAAAGTAAAAAGATATTTACATTTTAAAGATGAGAATAAGACTAACACAAAGCCCCTGGCTAATATGTGGGAGTCAGCCTTTGATATCAGTGGGGCCAGCAACTGCAGCCCACTAGTCAAGCTGCTAAAGGAAGATTCTATTCTTTTATGGTTATTATTTTACTACCCACACAGGTTTTTTCAGTTATCCTGGATAATTTGGAGGTTTGTCATTTATTTTACTCTAAATAATTAGAGTAAAATAAACCAAAATTTACAAAGTGAACATCATGATGTATTGAAGAGTTGAATCTAGCGATTTAGAACATAAACCCTGCATGGAAAATGTTTACTGATGTTTTAAATCAAGTGGGAACTCAGGTCATTTTCTCATAGATACAATAGTAATTGACTTATTTTTGCAACGGGTGGAGTCGTCCTCTGCTGGTCATCCGAGAGAACACAGGTTTCAGGCACTTCCCAAAATAATCAAAGGCTAATTCAAGAAGTATCAAAATGTGCCTGGAATTGGCGAGAGACTGTTACCGAATTCTTGATGAGCTGCTCCACTTTCGTCAAATGGTGGTGTGCACAATTGTGTAAACAAAAATAACTACAGATGTTAGCTTATTTGACAAAGCTTACTTTAGTGGTGTTTGTTGGCATTGGTGTCCCCTCCTCACATAAAACTACCACTGTAACTTGTTTATTGATAGCATGCTGAACTTGTGCCATTGTCTGTGCAGAACTTAGCTAAACAAAGTAGCTAGCTAGGCAAGAGAAAATGTCTGTATCATAAAATACAAATCGGAACGTTGACAGTGAAAACAAAGAAAATTAAAACATTTTTTGTCTCAAAATAAAACTGAATTTGCTTTGTTACTGTTTACCTGTGTGCCTTATATAGCTTATAGCTCATACTGTATGTTTTCATATCACACATTGAATTTTGGTTATTACCAAGGTCTGTTTCGCAAGCAACACTATCTTCAGTTCCAAGTGCAGAACTCAAAATAAAGCAATAAAGCATTGGAGCAAAAAAAAAAATAAATAAACACTTTCACAATCTTACATTGTAAAATATGTAAAAGAGGAAGTGATTCTGTGAATGTTGCTTCCATGACAAAGATCAGCACCTGCAGCACTGAGAAAGTCCGATATTGTGAAATACAATCAAACTATCAGAATTACCTACCAGATATTATTGCCGTCAGCCCGTTTCCAACCAATGGTCTATGGATTGGAATCTTTTATATTATTAGCTGCACCTACGCTCCATAAGGAGTCAAAATGTGTGCTGTGAGAAAGGTCTGATACCTTTATCAGTGAGGTCTGCACACGCAGAGAGCTCAATGTGCCAGACAAGCCCAAGTTGTTGTGCTTGGAGATTTGGCGAGTGCCCCAACTCATGTGGCCCCACTGACTGAGATGCCAGATGAGAAATATCATTACCCAGCAGCACCAGGTCCCTCCCACCTCACCCACCTTGTGGCCGCTCACTAATAATTCTCCCCTGACTTATTATCCTTTGGGCACACAGAAGAACTTGATACATTGCACACTGTCACATAACAGGTAAAATATTTATTTTGTTGGTTTTGCTCTCGGTTTGTGCTGCCAGGGAGCGTTGATGTATTATACAAAGGGCTCTGCAGAAGCAATGCATGACAGTGTACAACAAAACGCTTTATGTCTCAGAGTGAAATATGATATTGATTGATACTGTTGTGTGTTCACCTGACAGTGTGCCATAGGGCTGAATGGCAGAGGGCCTCTTCTGTCAAAAGTATGGTAAGCCTGGGAGACTTGGAGGCAACAAATACAAATTTGCAAAAGCGCATCTCCAAAATGACAGCGATTTTCAAACTAGATGCCAAATACACATTGAAATCTGTGAGAAGTGAGTGTTTTTGACTTGTTACATTAATGCATGGATGCAGCGAATGACACGTAGTTTGAGGCTTCCAGGACGACACACGGCATCTGGCAGGAGGGGACGGTATGCAATTCTTATTGCATTGATTCACTGGTCTATAAACAGGTTTGAAGGGCAGTTTTATCTACTGTATGTTGATAATGTTTTATTCATACATCAGACTTGCTTTTACCCCAGTTTAGATATAGATGTGCATAGATATAAAAAGGGAGCGTATCCATCCATCCAGCCATTTTCTCTGCTCCCATATTCCTCTACGGGGTTACATGAGGCTGGAGCCTTTCCCAGCATGCCCTGGGTGAAATCAGGAGAATCCAGTGGCAACTTGAATAGCACACACACAAAGGGCCACTGGGCTGGGAGTTGAGCCGAGGCGCCTCACGCTAGGGGGCAACAGTGCGAACCTCTGAGACACACTGTGGCACCTCCTGGCATTTTCTGATTTTGTTAATTAGCTGTTCTTCATCTGTGTCTTGGCAAACTGTGGCTTACTTACCATAATTATAAAGAATGCCATGATCACGACACAATCCTCCTCAAAAAGCAGCTGTTTTGGTTTTTTATTCATGCTCTAAAATCAAATTAAACTCATTGGAGGTGACAGTCATTTAGTCACTGTTTGTTTAAAACAATTGCATTTCGAATGAATTTGCCCCGAGGCTGCGACAACACATTTCCGCAGCTCCGCTCAACAAAATGACCAGTAGATGCCGCATTTGTGGCAATTTTGTCTCTGTCAGACTTTCGATTTAAAAAAAAAAAAGGGCTTTCTGCTTTTCACTGATCCTAGTGCAGTTCCAAAATCTGAATTCACCATCACCCACCATCCTGGCATTTGTTCCCTGACTGAGGCATTACACGGTGGCACTGCTATAGCAAGCCTAACATGCATTGTTCTCAAGCCAACCAAGCAGATCACGAGCAGCATTATGATTAGATTAGTTTACATTACCACATAATACTGCTCCTTTGGGAATATGTGCAGCATAGCAGAGGAATTACATTCATATCACACCATTCCATAGGTTTCTCATTTATAATCAGTGATGACTTTGATTTTAACCATCAACATGATCTTTCTCTCACCAGTCACGTATTATAATGACCTTACGTTTACCACACTGTCACTGTATGGTTGTTCCGAATAACCACAATGCAATTGTATACCTTTAAGTCAAATTCCTTGGCAACTGGGAGGCCATGGAAACAAGCTGTGAACACAACACTGACCCATCACGTCCACAGAACAATATTAGCATTCGTTTGGACATTTTGTTTCTTGATCATTGCAAGTCTATTGTTCACTCCTTCCTTTTAGCTCCGTCTTTGCTCCCCCTCCAGCTCCAGCGGGAGATGGCAGCCTCATTAGCAGCTTAACGTTGCACTTTGTTCTCTCCGGTCTTAAACTTTGTGTGTCAGCTGTGTGGCTGTAAGTTGTATTGCCGAGCAGGTGGTGTACAGTGAGTCGAAAACAGCTGCCAACTGTGGCAGGCAAAGGATGCTGATGAGAGTGAAGCCTCACATTAAAGTTGCATGCCGTAAAAACAAAACCATGAATTTAAAAGGGAGCTGCAGAGTTTGGTGATGATGTGGATTCATCGCCTTGATCAAACCCAAGATTTGAACTA
Organism: Hippoglossus hippoglossus; assembly: GCF_009819705.1. Taxonomy (NCBI): domain Eukaryota; kingdom Metazoa; phylum Chordata; class Actinopteri; order Pleuronectiformes; family Pleuronectidae; genus Hippoglossus; species Hippoglossus hippoglossus. Next base: position 25,086,275 of record NC_047155.1, on the reverse strand, counting down.
CAGAGGAGCTAAGGGAGTTTGGCTCCTCTGAAAAACAACATGAGCTCCCCTGAGAGTTTACTTCTAGATATTTGAGGGGAGCCCATTATTGTGACAGGCTATGGAAATAGATTTTCCATACAAGATAAACATATGTCTCCACCACATTCCTTGTCATTAGTGACTCCTCCTCAAACAGTTCTACAATATACTGTCATTATCAGCTGCAGAGAAAACTTTGTGTTCATCCTACCTGGTTTATCTGCAGGAAAGATTTAGAGGTCAGTGTTTTTCAGCGTGAAGCATTGCAGCAACAAAACAAGGAGAAAAATTGGCTGATGATGTAAAAGTGAATCCTACTGTGTCTGTGTCAGTCTGATATGGTGTAATAAAAATAATCAAATTATCAAAATGATCTGGCACAGATTGTGACCTGCGGTTTGATCCACTTACCGACCACTACCAGAGTTTATCTGAGGATGTAAAAGGAGACTGTTCAACTCCGTCCACAGACTGAACACACACTTTCCCCATTGACAGCTACAGAGCGCTGTTGCCTGTTTATTCAATTTTCATTAATGTTGAGCAGCGTGTCTTACACAGAACTCGGCACTGCCCTTTGTCAAGCAATTGAGAGACAGACGTTTGTGGAATTAGTAGGTTGATGCTGTGTCCCTTCGGTCTGTGTCCATTCGCTGGCCTCACATCACATGTTTTAACATCACATCACCTCTCGAACGTCCCATCACTGAGTATGTGCACAGTGTGTTTGTTGTGTGTAGGTCGTGCAGACAGACGCAGATGCCTGCATAATTCCAGTGTCTGTCAGACAGAAGGGAAAGAGCAGGAAAGTGATGCCATGGAGAGAGACACACAAAAATAGCCTTTGCGATATCCTGCAATTGACCAAGCTGCAGTGCACTTATATATAAATGTGTGCTTGTATATGTCATGTTAAAGTAGTGCCAATGGAAAATAGGGCTTCTCTGAAAGCCACTTATCAGCCCCCTTCACAAATACATTTTTGATCAACTGTAAATAACAAAATATGGAGTATAGCAGATTTAACATACTACAGAGTAGTAAGCAGCGTTTATTCTTAAATGGAGGTTCTAAACCTTTTCGACAGGAATCTGTGTTCTAATGGTTCAGTGAGTTCAGTCAGATGGTTGATGGGGCTGGGATCTGGGCATCGACACTCACCGGCTACACAACAGGATGACATGTGTGTAGTATGTCAGCACGTGTGTGTTGAAGCACTCAGAGCCGGAGCCTGGACATCCTGGTGCTAACTCAGGACCCAGAGACCAGTAAATCAATGATCCTTTAACTGTTAATCAATCACAGCTCCCTCTTCTTCTCATAGGACCACTGTGGCTTCATTACTGTTCAGCAATTAACGCTGCCAAGAGAGTGATTGGTAGACTGGCGGCCATGATTAATGGGACTATAAAATGGGAGGAGGTTCAATAATTTCAAATTTAGATGTTAATTAATTACAGGAAAGTAATTAGTTAATTATAATTAAATAATTGGCTAATTATAGAATAGGGTTATAGTGTTTGGTTGCTTCCGTATGACACATATCAACATGACTTTGACGGGTCAGAGGATTATGCAGTTGTTTTTATTCTTATCTAACTTCGCTGACAGGAGGAGCTGTTTGTTTTTTCGGTTGTGATCCTTGGCCTCGGCAAAGACGTGAAAATCACAATAGTGCTGGATCTGTCCTTTCCCGTCCTAAATCTTGTTAAAGTCTGTCACAAATCAGTGAGCCTGGTAATTGCTATTTGTACTCTCTCGTGCCTGGTATCAAACTGTTTTCATGCCCCACACTTTTTTGCAGGCGCTGGATTGTTGCAATTGATTTTTATTTTTTTTTAGTAATCAGTTGTTTATATACAAGCAATCGGCATGTCTCCAAATGAGATCCTAATTGGAAATTATTGTCAAAATGATGAATAGCAATTTGTATCCTAAAAGATGAGACGATGACACCCTCTGCGCACCATTGGACCACACAGCACGTGTGCAGTGGGCAGCCGTGAATTTAAGATGCCAAACAACAATCCCTGCTTTCCATGCATATGTCTAGCTAGTTACAAAGGTTAGCGTTATTGAGATTTGAGAGTGATCTAATAAAAGCTAAAGAATAAATAAAGTATGTTATCAGCTGGCACGACTTTATCTCTATTTTTGTGCACGTAAGGTTGTGCAGGACAACACAGTGAAGTCAATAAGCCTGGGTCTGTGTTCATATCCTTTTGCATCCAGCCTCAGTGCATTGGCACAAAGAGAACTCATTTGTGTGTCTGCCAAAGTGCTAATCACGTGTGAGCCTGCAGCCCACTTCCCAGCAACAAAAAAAAACATGATGAACATTGATTAAATTTTAATACAACAACCTGCACCAACACTGGAAATCCATGTAAAGGTGAAGATCTGCAACGTGCCTCATTTGGAGTCAGACGTGGTTCTCAGGCCGTGGAGCTGTGCATGGGGGTGTATTTCTAATGTGCCTGTTATTTAAAGGTGTACCTACCACCCCCCCCCCCCCACACACACACACACACACACCCCTCTTCCTCACACAGACATCGTAAACACACACACACACACGACATATCAATTAGCTTGCAAAACCTAAATTGTCTAGGACGTGTAGCTATGAGTGTCAGCTCCGGTAGCATCACACGCACGGTTGCGACAGCATTGTCAAATGAAGTACAGGCCTTCATGACGTGGAGGCATCCCACTGCATGAGACTGCTAAGACTGAGACTAAGTCTAAGTGGGCTGGAAACACTAGGATTCCTTATGAGCCATGTTCAACACATAAATGTAGATTTCTTTATAGATTTGCTCATAAATGTGATATTAAAACCAGTATGGATGTATTTCATCGAAGTCATGTCACGTAGTTTACAGCACAAAACACATGTAAGTGTGCAGTATCTTTTCAAATATGGAAGAGGAGGACGAGCTGCTTTTCAAACCACATGTTTTCTAATAAAATCAGGCCAGGAAAAAACAAAACAGGTTCTTTCTTGTTACGGTTTGTGTATCATGGGCACAAACACTGAAAAAGTGAGTTTTTTCATCATAGGTCCCCTTTAAGAGGTGGACAAAACTTTCACTTCTTGTAGAATTAAACTCATATCCTACTGTGAGAAAGGATTTGGGTCCTTTTCTTACTGACCTTATAGCCAGAGTCCTTTGGAGCAGCCATTAGCCGTTTACAGCAGATTACTGGTCACGCTCACAGAGTTTATCAGGTATATGCTGCTACAATATGACGGGTTTGCTGTGTACATTGCCTCTGCGGTGGGGAGTTTGCTCCTGGTATTGCTTTACAACAGGCCCCTGTGGAGATTGAACACCCCTTTATCCTTTAGCCTCAAGTTGCGATCAGATAATTGTTTCTCAGAGCAACCATCTGAGACTGCAAAACCATGTAATCCCCCCAGTGCTGCTCTGATGGCGCTACAATAGCAGAATACGGCGAGAAACTCTAATGGTCTCATTGTGAGCTTGTTTCTGAAAAGAAATGCTTCTCAGAATTGCCTGCGTTAGGATCGGAACCACAAATACCAAAGTCATAGAGAAGATTCACAAAGATGAGATGTTTTTTCTTTTAAGATTGCACTTTCTTTAGATCCCAGAGGGTGTTTCTGTGGAAGGAAGGAATTGTATCTGTCAGCTTTTGTTGCTGCTTGAAATGGATAAAAAGCCTAATTTCAGCTTCAATTAGGCCCCCCCCAAAAAAACAGCTTTTGCAACTATGTGATATCCTGTTTTTGCATCATGCACTTTTGCACTCCTACTCTGAGTTTGCCCTTGGCATTTATCATTACTACATTACCTGTCAGCTCCCTGACTCAGGCACGTCCCCTCTGTGCCATATGGGAATTTAACGTATGTATGCATGCAACCAAAACAATGTTGTTGCTCTGTGGGCTGCCTTAAAGATGCAACTGTAGATAGAGCGCCAGAATCCCCCAGCAATATGGTGGTATTTCACAGGGCGCAGTGGGTGTTAACTTGTAATTGTAAAAAAAATAACTGTGAAGGAGAAGAGAAAAGAAAAGAAGAGAAGAGAAGAGAACAGAAAACCTTTACATTGACCTTTGGAGACAGACACTGTGAAATCACAGCCATGGCATTTCAACTAAGCCAAATTATATTTAGAAATGAAATGACTAATTGCAATAGAGAGCTCCAATTCCCACCTCTCATTATTTATTTCAGCTAAATCATTACTCAGAAAAAAGAATTGATTGAAAAATATCAAGGGTTTTATTCCCCCTCTTCCCTGAGAAACAACCCTCCCAAAAAACATTCTGTTTAGTGGCCTGCTATCATCCCCTGAATGCCTCTTTTGTACGAAGGAGGGGGAAAAAAGAGCACAGTTTGCATTCAGGTGTAATTTTCCACTTGTCTTCCATGGTGAATAGTCTATTTATAAACTGAGCAAGCCTTGGCTACTTTTCAGGGTTTTTGCAGTTTTAAGTGTTATTATTTCCCACGGGCAATCAATTTTTCATGAAGGCTTTTGGTTGCAGCCCTTAATGCCTTTAAAAGCATAGAGGGGACAAAAAGCTTTTCCTACAAGATTGCTTTTGTTTTTCTAATTTAAAATGTAACTTTAGTTTAAAAGAGGAAAATTTGCTGACTACTTACAGCACAAACATTTAAAACAGGAGAAGAAGGGTTAGTTTGGAGTTTAAACTGCACTGGCATACAAAGAGTTTTAAGGCACCTCGTTCCAAGTCAATGTCTTTTAGATTCAAAATTGCAAAGCTAAAGCTCCACTGTGTCCTCAATTCAGTGTGGTACTTGTATAATTTCTGTCCATCTCTTTCTCTTTTTGACACAAATTATTTGATTTTGGTGCTAGTTAAGTTTTTTTTCCTCCTGTTGCAGACAGAACACAGTGTTCATATAGAGCCGAGTGATTTCAGTCAATCACTTTCTGTAGAAATCAGCCAAGGCCACCTCCTCCATCTCGCAGGCATTGGTCTGTCTAACAGCAGCGATGAGACGTGCAGTGCTGCGTGCTCGTCTCCAAGGTGTCAGTCATGTTACAAAGAAACAGTGTCTGGGTGAGTACCATTCCCAGCCTTGGGCCGTGCTCATGCAAGGTTGACAGAAAGGTGCACGTGGAAGCAACTTGCTTCTAAGGCAAAAGGTTGGAGTTTTATCAAGGGGGGGTAAATGGACTGAATGTATCCCCCCCCCCCATACACTTAAAATCCTTCTGGGTCAAAATGAAATATTTACCTTTGCCAAGGAGGTTATGTTTTCATCCCTGTCTGTTGGTTGGTTGGATTGTTTGTTTGTCAGTAGGATTACGCAAAAACTACTGAACGCATTTCCACGGAACACGGTGGGAGGATGGCACATGGGCCAACAAAGAACCAATAACATTTTGTGGAGGATCTGGACAAAGAGGCAGATGCAGGAATTTTTTATTACAGTGCGACATTTGCAAAAATCTGTCATATCTAGGGGACTGATATCAATGAGTGTGTGCAATTTGGTGCAGCTTGATTGAATTGAAGGGGACTGTTGGACCTTGGCAGCTTGTGCATTAGTGAGTGCCACTCTAGTTATCAGTAGGAATGAAAGCCTATTAAACCTAATAAAATAAGATCCAAGTTGGAATAAATTGGAAATTACTCTTTGAATATGGTCGGGTGCATGTGGGGTAACAGAACTTTTTTCCGTCATACGACTATATACCATTTCTTTAATATGAAATTTGAGGATGGCGTCCTCCACTTGTTTCAAAATGATGTTGGAATTGACTTTGAAAAATATCTATCCTAATAGATCACAGTGACAAATTCTTCTTTGATCATTTCAAAAGTTCTATGTGGGTCATAACGAGGGGCTTTGACACTGATGAGGCTGAAAAAGGAGCTGGTTCCCACACACATGGCGGACCACAGCCTGTGTGACATCCAAGGGAATGGAAGCAGGCGAACTGGGTGCTTAGCTGAAAGTGAGTTGTGTGAGGTAAAGCAGCAGAGAACGGGACAGGTGCAACAATAATGCTGTTGTTTCCCTTTCACGACGCTGTAACGTCTGCTATCACATCATTACCAGGGCTGTCGCCTTTGAGAAAGTCAAGTTCCACCAAATTCAAACGAACACATAATCTGCTGGAATCAAATTTGAATGCAACCCACGTGGAGACGGGGCGAGACTTGACTTTCGTATCGTGGCTCTGTCGTGAAAAGCCTCTCACAGAACAATGTCACTATCGCTTTTAGAAGCTCCTGCTGAGGGTCCTGAGGAGGAGTGGGCTGCAAACAGGTCAGGTGAGGTTGTACATTAGCTGTTGCTCCACTCATTGGTGGTGTCTCTGCGGCCTCACTTTGGTGGCCATGTTGGCAGATTGTTGTCACTGTAGAGTCTCATTGGTAGATGAGCCTGTTTCTGTTAACAGGCTCATCTTTGTTGGTTAGTATCTCCTCTACAGTGAAGAACTGAGAATGCCTCCATTCGCTGCTTTGCAGATGTGTCAGTAGTGATTATCTGATCGCCGCAGTTTTGCTTACAAGTAACCTTCTCTGTTTTTTATTGATAGCATAGTTTACGTACTGGTAACAAGGGCATACAAAAGGTAGATGTTTTAGTTCATTTTAAAAGCTGGACCATAATCACCTTTGAAATCAATCGAATGCAATTCTAAGTGCTTCACAGTTGACTGACAAAACATAGAATGTTAAAAAACAATTTAAAATGAGATAAAAACTCACTAACGCATAGCAAAGCAATCATTAAAGGAAAAGAGAACAACAACATGTGTGTCACTTCTCTCTCAATGTTTGCTGAGGCAGACCAATTGCCTGTAACTGTAACTTCTTAGAGGGGGGCCTGGAGTAGGAACAACAGGAACTAATGTGTGAGGATCGACTCTCTGGGTCAGTCACATCTCGCATCGCCCGGACAAAACTCCACACTACGATTACAGTGTTAGACTGCAGGGGGGTGAGAGTGACCGAGATGGAGAGCAGATGGCCAACTGAGAGAGAGTGAGATAAATGAGACGGAGGGAGTTTTCAAAGTGGTTCACGTGCAGCAGTGGAGCTCAGTGCAACCAGGCACCGAAGGTGGCACCTTTCCTCCTCGGATTGGAAAAGTGTGGATTCGATACCCAGACAGTCTGGAATTCATAATGTACCTCGATGAAACACTGTCAAATGCTAAAGCTAGAGTGACTATACAGTAGTCCCGCAGCTCCTTAAAAAGTCTTAAAATAAAATCAACGTAACTACGGTCTTAAAATGTCTTAAACTGTCCATAAATTCTTTGCTCCAAAGTATTACATTTGCAGGTGGTGCATTTATGGCTGATGGGAAAACTGTCACGCATCCTACCATAAAATCATCTTTAAAACTATAATACTGAGAAACTGCCAGTTTTGTGTTTCTAATCACGAAACACCGATGGGTGTTGATTTCTTCCACGCTGAATGTTAAGTATCCATGTGGGCAGAGCACGACACAAGCCCACACAAGTCCCAGTCTTGCAAATCAGTGGTCAGCTATGGAATTGCAATGAGGCCTGTGATGCCTGAGAGTAATGTCTCTACATGTCAGTTGTAGTGTGTGAACCATTCAACAGCGTAGTTTCTTAACATAATCAAACGAGTGCAAATTCAACGTTATTATACTGGTAGCTTATTTAGCTTATTAATAGAAATAGTTTTGACATTTTTTGGGGTCTTAAACTACATTTATTAAGGTTTTAGAAAGGTCTTAAAAAGCATTACATTTATGAAAAAAAAAGTATGCAAGAACCGTGTAATATACATAAGCTTTTTTACATACAAGCATTTCTCCAGGTTATTCCTCAAACAGCCCACTTATTTTGGGCTTGCAATTATAGCTTGTTGAACAACGTGCAACTTTTCAAAGCGTTCATTTAAAATGTGTTAAATGAATCTCGCAAGTCGCTCCTTAACCAGCTGCTACTATAGACTGTTGCTTATTACAAGAAGTCAACTCTCTCATTTATACTTTGCCCGTGAACACCACTTTGAGTGAGCTATAATTTGTATCACTTAAAAAAACGGAAACGGCTCTACACGGAAGAAGCCTGTGATTTATGTCATCGAACCCTTGCGAAGAAAGCGCCATGAACACTGACAACTCTGCGATGTTGGATACCAACATTTGATCAGAGGCGCTAAGGCTCTGAGATGTTTACGTAGCCTACTTGGGAGTTTAGCGTGGGTGTGACAGTTGAAAAAAATCCCACAGCAAAAAAAAAAAAAACTTGAGCTCGTTGTCGTGCTTGTGAATCATTGCGGGCAGGCATTTTTATTCAAATATGCCTGTTGAGGCAGTCATATTCAAATGCTAAAATAAATCTTCCCTGATAACGTAGCACAGCATGCAAGCATCATGAACATATCAGTGAAAGAGATTTAGCTCCGGGGGAAAAAGAAAGATTCACAGCTGTTTAATTTTTCAGGAATGATGTCAGGTTTGGAGTGAGCATATCGCTGGGGCCGTGCGTGATAATAAAATTCATATCTGAAGAACAATGTCAAATGATTAATACAACAGACCCAGTTGTGATTTGTATGCACTGCAAAAGATACAGAGGAATGGCACCAGGCTAATCTTTCAAAACAGAGATGAATAATGGCAAAGCAATGAGGTGCAGCACGGTATGTGGTTTCCTTTACAAGTGCTTATATAGATCTATCATTTTGTTCGCTCCAGCATCTCTTCCCTCCATCTCCTCACTTTTGCTGCGGAATGAGACAGCTCTGCAGCGCACGCAGCAAAGCCCGCGCCTGCTCCTCCATTCTTATTTTCCTGCCATCCAGCTCAAATTGCTGAGCTCTTTCTCTATTTCAGCTTTCCCAGTAAATTCATGTGCATAGATCAGAGGGCTGTGTGGCCTCAGCTCTGCAGGCTAAAATTGTTGTCCGCTCCCGTCAATCTGATGCTGCGCCTCGCAACTTGTTGTATGGGAAGAATAATGAGCACATTCTTGGACGATGCTGTGAGGATGCCAGAGGCAGATCTGCCCTCCATGTGTCTCTCCAAACGGGCACACTGTGAACAGAGAGACCCCGGAAGTTTAACAAGTGCACCGAGGGATGGTGGACATTAGGGGAAATGATTACATTCAGTTTGAGACATGTTTAAGTGCTATAAGAGGCTGTAACTGGCAGTTTGCTGCATTTCTGTATCAGATGCTCTCGGGGTGAACAGAAAATATAGTGTTTAACTGCATGTGGAGAAACCTACAGTATATAGATGTGCCTTCGGAAGCTGAGGTCATACAGATGTATCTTGCTATGTGACCAATGAGTGTACATACAGATGAATGACACACCAACACTTCCTCTCACTGTACAAAAATGAAGATGAAATATTCTGGATATGTCAGGATATATGCTGGTGACGTCACTTTGAGTTGGCACAGTAGTTATTGCAGCGGTATCAAGGTCCCATACACCAGCTTGAGGGAAATATTGGCTAAACTTTGTCCGACTGTCATTTGGTGCCGAGCAAGAAGAGTCCATTGGGTTTATTTGTTTGTTATTAGTAGATATTAGTTATTAGTTTGCACTTAGAACAGCTACGTGACAGAGGCTGGTGAGAACAGTGACTTTGGAGCCAAATTTGACAAAACAACGAGGAACGTCCAGTAGAGAATAATTCTTTGTGTGTCCTTGTGAGCGACATTTTTAACATTACACATATTTGTTTGAACCACTGTGAAAATAATGCATGTTTAAAGAATAAGGTCATGGTCATAAATAAAAGAAAACAATGTCGACTCTTGGTGGCCATGTTAAAATTGGACAATTGAACCCAACCCCATCCCACTATGTTGCCAGAGCAGTCAATAAAGCACATTTGTAGATTACGGTCGGGCTATAGGCTTCCCACAACACATCAAACTAATATCAAAAGTCAATAACAAAAATAAAAGCCCATATTGTGTGTTCAAATAAGTAGAACTTGTAAAATACCGAGCATTGGCAGGCTGTCACACAAAATGTAATTACACAACAGCTATACCGCCTGTTCTTGAACAACCTCCAGATAGACAGATAAATATTAGCATATGAAGATTGCATGGCTCCACAAACCCTCGTCCATATAATAAAAACAGACGCTCTCTCGCACAGTGCGATATGATGACAGAGCTGCGATCATGCGAATGTGGGAATATGTTTTGAATGCACTGCTGGGGAGCCCGGGGTTGGATGTGACGTGTGCTGGATGTGATTGATTGTGTTGTTATTGCTAAGGACTCTCTTCCGGCTGCCTCCGGGACCCTTTTCGATCCATCCACTGTCTGTTTGTACTGCTGCTCATAAATTTTACAGGCCGCGCTGGAGCCTACTGGGAGCTTAAACAATTGCTTTATTGATGAATTTCTCTCATACGAGGAAGACCACCACTCCAGACGGACACGGGACATTTCACCAACCCCAAATTAATACTGCCGTGTTTTTTGTTTGTTTTTTTAATTTAAATCTCCTAAGTGCAGTGAGGCTGTGTAGATGAGGACCTCCCTGGTGTTCTTTATTTACTGGCCTGTTTCTGGTCTCTAAAAATGAAATGTCTCTTTACATGGAGAGGTGAACTTGTGGTTTATGTTGTTTGCGAGATCCAAGTTGTTCCATTACGCACCCTGTGGAGAAATAAATGTGAAACTCAGACATTAAACAAATAAAGCCCCTGGAGTTAGCATTAGATTGCTTTCATTTAAAAGTAACCTCAGACTTTCAGGTCGCTCTGTAGGAAACGTAAATTAATTACAGAGAGTAGTGCGACGGTTATACAGCAGGTTTTGTGCGTGGGGGAAAAAAGAGCGAGGCACAGGTTACGGCGTGTGATACTATTCATCGGTGCAGTGAGGCGGTGGGGGGATATTATGCTAGTGGGAGGATTATTGGTGTTATTAGTCTTGTGCTACTAACCTACATGGGGGAGAGCTGCGGAGATATTATGTCACTAAAGAGAGCCTCCTTAAATGGACACCGGATCGGGCCCCGACACAGTAACCTCTTGAAGTCAGCAAATCAGCAAAGCACATGGCTGTTTTTAAAGAATAAATATTACAAAGAAAACATGTTTAATTCTCGCCAGGATCAGCTCCAGGTTCCTGGTGAGTCAACCGGGGGTTTGGGAAATGGAGTACTGAAATATTTATCAGAGTGTTGCATATTCAGCTGAGGGTCCTTTGTGCGTGCTCGTGTGATCTTTCACAACACGTTCACAAATTAAATATTTATCGCATTTAAATAAAAAGGCGAGTGCCGGGTCTCACCGAGTGGTAGCGTATGTGTGTGAGTGTGTGTCTGTGCGTGTGTGTTTGCCCTGTGCCTGAGTGCATGAGGGGAGAAGCGAGCCGTGTGCTATCTGGGATGATTGGTGTGGAGTCCCAGGAGGTGGGGGTGTGTTGAGCCTGTCAGGATGGAGATATGCGACTCACCTCCCTATCTACTCATTCACAGAGACTGGAATCAGCCTCAGCTTAACCAGTGCGCGGTGGTGACTGAGGGGGCTGCAGCAGACACAAAAAGAGCAGTGTGCCTGACCTAATGCTGCAGTAAGCCACCACGCACACAGCTGTACGTATGGAAACAAACCGAAAAACGTTTTCTCTCTGCTTCAGTACATTTCAAAAAAATAACTTCAATGATTTACACATTAATTTGCTATGTTATGTTATGTTTATTTATTTATTTCCATATTAAACAAAGTTGTTTTTTGTACAGTTACAGACAAATGCAATGCGTGCCAATATGCTCTGAATAAAACTGTATGCAGCCAGCACCATACTGCAAATAGCTCTGAGGAGAGACTTGCTATTGTCAAGTATCTTGTGTAGCGTAGCATTTCCTGACACCAGAGTTTTCGGTGATCAAAACAGCATGGCAGGTGGAAAAGAAAAGGTTAAACATAAATGCTAATGCTATTGTTAGAAAAACCTTGTGTGAGCAATTTTTTTGCCAAATATTTCTGTCACCGAACCAGTTTGCTGACTTTATAGCGTGTCTGTGCTTGCACCACTGTTATGTTATATGCTGTATTATCCATCCATCCACATTCTATACTGCTTATCCTTTGAGGATAGTGGTGGGGAGCTGGAGCTAATCCCAGCTGACATTGGATGACTGGCAGGGTACAACCTGGACATGTCACCAGTGTATCACAGGACCAACATCCTGAGACAAACAACTATTGTTCTAATTAGAGTCTCCAATTAACCAAACCCATGTTTGAATGCCTTTGAAATTGTGGGAGGAAGCCAGAGTACCCAGAGAAAACCCACGCAAATACAGAGGGATCAGGCAAACTCCACACAGAGAGACCCAGGGTCTGTACTGGGAGCTCACTGCACCACCGTGCCGCCCAATGCTTTAGCATGTCAAAAATCATCCAGACAAACAAGAACACATGAGACCTTGCAGTCATGTCGTCTCCTGCTTGTTATAGTCATCCTCTCAAGGGCCCACTAGTGCAAGTCAAGAGTCACTAGGTCAAGGATAGCCAAGAGAGCAACAGATGTAGCAAGCCTCTTTACAAATTACCTGGTTGCAGTTACATCAGCCCTTTTAGCGGGGCTCCCAAAATGGAGCCCCCACATGCCTGTGGACGTCTGTTACTGGGCCCGCAGAAACTGAGTGAAGAGAATCGTGGGAAATTAGGGGGAAACTCATTGTGTCATTACACATTATTTATCACTGTATGTAGGCAGAAGCAATAAAAAATAATCGCTGAAACTAATATTGGATCCTCAAATCCTGTTTATTAGAGCCAATGAGAATCCCCAGTGTTGTGGGTAAATAAGATTAACGCATTACAGTTTCTCCTCAGCTTGTTGCTAATTTCCAAAGGCCAAATGTCAGTGTGCTACTCGCTCACTAATGACACAGGAGTCGGTTTTTATAGCACTTTTCAAAGAAAACACTAGCAGGGCCAATTTAATTACAGCGTGTTCACACCACATCCTTTCTAACGTTGGGAGATGACTTTACTGAGTTTCCCAACATATGCACATTCAAGCCAGGTACTGCACGCTACCTTCAAAGCATGACAAAGCATGACTGTGGCTTTTCACCGTTCCCGGGGGCGAACTTGACGTGGAGGGTCACCTCGTGCTGTGAGGAGAAGGGGGGGGGGATGGGAAATGCTCAGGTTCTGCTTTCACAGTGGCACCGTGAGCGGAGCCGACCCACTGCGACAGAGACATCGAAAATGAGCCAAACATAATTAGCATAGAAATAGTCAGCATGTGGGAGCGTTTTGTGTGAAAAATAATACCTCATCAACATCAACAACCGCTATTACAACAAGACAGAATGCCTCTATTGATGAGTGCAGCCCAGCATGGAGCGCGCCGTAAATCACCATATGATCCCTCTGAGGTTTGAATCAGCCTCTTATATTCCGACACCACAGCGTGGATATGAACACAACTTAACAAACAGTGTGAGTGCAGGTACATTTTCTTCCCCGCGTCCTAAACCGGCTCTTTACTGATGCAGTGTCAGATGAAATTCCTGTTGACAAGCACAGCCTGGCGAGAGGAAAATCGACCTCCTGTGGGAAGGGGAGTCTCGGAACAGCTTTGTCTTGAAAATGTAGCACCAGTTCATTAAAGGTTAATGGTGCATTGATGATAAGTTTTATCCACCTCCTCTCTCCAGGACTAATGATGCACTGCCTGCATTTTGACATCTTTCAGGTAGGATGGATGGTTGAGTCCCAGGGATAAGGTGCCTTAGAGCCTTTACTATCGTGGCCAATGCCGCAATACACTTCTTTAAAAGGAAGGCACCAAGTTTGCAGAGACAGGATTTACACCTCAAAGCATCTGTAGTCTCACCTCAGTAAATCTCTATTGAAAGGATACATCTGAGACTCTGATGTGTTTATAACTCTGCGTCTCTAGGCATTAGCATTGGTTGCAACACTTCCTTGAAGTGAGACACATATGTAAAAAATGCAAAAGTGAGATTAAACACTTGAAGTTGAAAGTTGGCTTCAGACATGGAGTGGGGGATGCACCTTTCATATTTCATCAACAGCATGGCAGTAATTAAAAAGAAAAACTGGACCATGGATGAATGTCTAACTTCATTACTTTGTCTGTAAGTGGTCTTAGCTACTGCACCATTTACTTGCATGTGTTTTATACTGGGAAGTGGTGAGGGACAGCAGGTTATAGCACTTGAATGTTAGCTCTGGAGGGAAGTGGCCACAGTTGACATTACTGGCCAATGGTCAGTGTGATCTAACTGCTTTTTAAAGGGAGAGGTTGGAAGTTTTAACAGTTTATATGTTGTAAATATCAACAATATGTATATATACATGTATATGAACTCCAGCCATGTACATTCTCTATTGCAATGCGGCAGCTAATGAAAGTCCAATAGACATGAACAGTTTCTTGTAATTCCTGCACAATTACATGCGTTTATGTGTTTTACTGGCTCTACACGGTTGACTACACACGAATCACACAAAAAATATGTCCTGGCATGTGGGATGGTTGGTTTTAAATAGACTCAAGTGTATCTTAAGGCATCAGTGGCTTAATAATCAGACTCCATGCACAACGTGTTAATTACATTCAATGCATTTTCTCATGGATTTTAGAAGCTTTGAATAAAAATGGCGTCTCCTTTCCTCACTGCAAATATGAATCTCTAATTGCACTGTTTCTCTAAATGGCAGAACTAGCCAGCAAGCGAACAACACCATGAATTATTGAGCAAGTCAGAGATGTGCAATGATTCAGTGGTCTAAAACAGAGGATGCCAAACTTCTCAGCTCATGACCCCCAACATAACAGTGCAAGAGACCAACGTTATTCCAAAAGATATTGATTTGAGTTAGTTCACTACAAATTCACCTACGTGCACATGTTACAATGTTTCCTGTGGTGCTGTGAACTGACCTTCTGCTCGGGCTGTCACTTCTCTGTCATATTCACCTCCAGGGTCAAACGAAGACAAAGAAAATCTAAGGATGATCACTATTTGTATGGTACTATTTTGTATTCATCTATGTTCTAGGTTCGGAACAATTATGGCTCAAATATGATTCTTTAGAATTAATTCTAAATTGTATTCGATTTTTTTTAATTATCCTGCGACCATCTTTGTCTGTCTTGTGACGCTCCAGGGGGACTTGACCCCTAGTTTAAGAACCACAGGTTTAAAGCATTGTCTTACCTGCAGTTCAAAAAGTAGCAGCAACACCATTAGCACATCAAAATGCAGCACTGCTGTGAGGTCATCTGGCAGCTGAGAAGTTCAGATGCATTTAAAAAAAAACACAACATCTCCGATTTAATTCCTGCCTAGAACCTTTTCTTGCAAGTCTTACCTCTATTTCCCTGCATTTTGCATTGGAAAATGTTTACAGGTAAAAGAAAGGTGCTCAGAATTGAATGAGTAAAACAAGTGAAACCGTATAATGAAGAACTGAAGCAACATCAAGGACATTGTTAACCTCCTGTGTTTTCACTCTGTGGTACAAGGACATTTTTGAGGAATTTGTTTGCCAACCATACATTTGCAATTAATGTTGCCCTGCGGCCTTCACCTGCATTTCGGTGGATCACTATCTTCCATGATTTAAAAAAAGATTTTTTATTTTTATGTGTAAAATTGAAGCAGACACCTCAAGCTGGCAGATTCTCCACTGATTGATCCAATATAAAACAGTTACATCTGCAAACTGGCTTCAATTCACCATCAACTGTATAATGACTAAAAACTGTGTTGTGAGGAGAACCCTCCATACTCTGCGGGTTGATAAGCATCATGTATAAATCTCTTCTTTCCTCTTGGACGGCCTCTTCCACAGCATGGGGACACAATCTGGATGGATCAATAGAAAGGCTCAGCATTTGCCAAACCGACCAGTTAGTCTTCATTCTTGAAGTCTGTGGCACAAAAGGATGGCGAAAAAGAAAAACCTTCCCAAAGACAACAAAAATGCCAAAAAATGTAACAGATGCCACCTCATCCTTGACAAAAATAACTTTGCTGGCTCACTATAGTCTGACTGGTTCCTGCACACATGTTGGACTCACTATCTGGCAGTTGCTAACTTTTATTGAGAAGAGATAATAAGAAGAGACTAAGTTTTGAATCATATGTTTGCCTGTACGAGAAATGGGTTGTGCATGTTTTTTTGTGCGCAATTGTCACCTAGATGCCCGGATTGTTGCATCAGTTGTCATGACTGCAGGCCTCATTGCATATCAGCAGCATGTTCTTTTTTGGATTGCTGCTGCCTACCCTGCAGTCTGCACTTTAAATACTATTAGTGCACTCAACCTTTTCAGAAGTCGCCTCAGTGATTTTACTGTGTAACTGGACCTGCTGTGAACTACAATCAGGTGCCTTAAAAGGAGGCAAATACAGATCTCCTGTAGCTGAAGGATAAAATCAACCTGTGACGGGAACAGTGGTGTATCTTCACATAAGCTGGTTCAGCTCAGTCTGCAAACTATTTGTTGCAGATTTCTGTTCATCCACAAATTTAATTGTTTTGCCGTGGGGGCCCCTCGGTCATAAACTCCTCCAGGTCCTCTGGTGGATCAGGATCTCAGGGAAGAAGCACATTTAAACACACAATAAAAGTTTGACCAGCAATAGTCTAAAGAATGTGTTTTCTATGTCATGTAGTAGAGAGAAAGGTAATGTGGAGTTCAGTTTCTTAGGGCTTACCTTAGATTCTCTAAGCCTTCCGCCATAAACCAAACCTTTTTTTCCCCCTACAATTTACCAATAATTTCTGTGGCTGTCGTCTATCAACATTTAATGAGTCGTCAGCAAAAAATGGCATTAAAGGAAAGTAATAACACAAAGTAACTGAATCACCTGGTATTGAAGTTGTGCTTGTGAATGGAGGTGAGTAGGATTTTAACACCTAACTGTCTATAGCAGGAAACTTTCATCCAAACATCAAACTGAATTATGAGCACCGTGCCTTATTGTACCTGCTACCATGAAATCCTCACAAATGGCTCACACTGTAATCTGTCAAACTATCCTGCTGTTCATAGTTGGATTTATTCTATACCATCTATATTTCCACATGTTATAGGGCTTATTTAAATGTATTGTATGTGTGTATTGGAGTGTAATACTGAGATACTCATATAACTATTTGCATAGAGCAACTACCAGTTACACAAAATGCCCATTGAGATGGTGAAGGTAAAATGCAGTAATATAATTACTAATCTACATTAATTTCATGCAACTTTAATACAGCAGCATCAAATGTGTTGGAGTAAGCTCATCCCTCTTTCCTAGATGTTATGATTACATCACACAAATTTGTTCCCCCAAGTACAGAGAGACCATCAAATGTAAATGTTTTTCATTCAAGTGAATGAAATTCTTAGGAATGGATGATGGTTACGTAATGAGCAGCACCAAGTTTCCTTCAAAACATACTTGCTGGTGCAAGATGTTGTAAAGCTGTTTGTAACCAGTGTTGTGCTAAATTGTGCTGAAGAGCAAGAACTCTTTTCTTCCCTGCTGATGTTCGGGAAATGTTAAGAAAACTGAAATAAAAAGATCTATTTTTGTATTATTGAAATTTGTTGAGTATTTGTAAAGATGCTGGTTTTAAAGTCTAAATATAAAATGTGTAAATTATTTAGATCGTGTTTATTACTTTCTAATTGACGTTTAGCTTTTTTTTTGATGACATGAAAGAAACAACATTTGCCATAGATTTGCAAAGATGTGGGATAACAAGCTAACTATTTAGTATTGCACCTTTAATCAACAGTGAAATAAGTTGTACTATAGTTGGATCTCAATAGAATTAACAATTATCAAAAGAGTTGTATGTTAACACTTGATTTGATTCTGTTTTAGGTTGTAATTTTACTTCAATTGGCTTTATACTGTCTGTGGAAATGGAAACATTTTTTGTTGAGTTGTGGATATTATTATTATTCCTATTGTAAATTACAAATTGATATACCACAGCCGGTAAAACAAGACTAGTTACCCTAGTTGAGTCAATGCCATCTGGTTGATGGGATTTTGAGCAATCCTGATAAATGTGTTCCCTCATCAGAGCATCATGTGCTATGACAGGCAGTGACAAGGACAAAGGAGTGAAGACGCCTGCTGAGAGAACTCAACGATGACAGCGTCTTCACTGTCTCCTGACTCACTGTATTTCTCGGAGACTCTGTAACCTCAGAAACCACAGAGGAGACGAGTTGTGTGGCAGCTAATCGAGGACGACTGGGGCCGTGCCAGCGTCGTGCTGAGAAGCTCGTTCTGATTTTAACTAACAGCAGTGGACCTCCAGAGGCCTCGGAGCGAGGAGTCACGGAAGAGGGCTGCTAATCCAACCGAAGAGCTGTGGAGGTTTGATTGCCACAGCGCAGTTTTGCGGAGCTTTAGTTGAATGTAGTTTATATGTTTGTGTATTGATGGATTGCATTGATGTTATTGTAACATGAGTTTCGTTGGTGCTGTTATTTGAGCATTTTGACACTGTCGTCTGTCAGAGCCTCTGGTTATCTCTTGATGAATTGCATAATTGAATACTTCAGTAATCACTGCTGAGCCCAACCCATTTAGCAGTTGATCTCATGGCTTTGGGTCCTTGTTAGTTCCATGTGGTTTCTTGGCTGATAAATGTGCCGTAACCAGCACGGTCAGCCATTCCATTAGCCTACTGTTACTGAGATTAATGTTGTTGTGATGGTTAGAACCTGTACCTGTGTTACGGGTTGACAGTGGACCGGGCTGGAGGTCCAGTCTCGTGAGGAATGCTAGAATTTCCTGTTGCAGCCTGTGGTTTGTGTTCGGAGACTGGTGCTGTTCACGTGTTAACCCCGACGGTCGACCCTGACAGCCACCCTGTGTCTTCTAACAATGGCAGCCAGGTTTCTACATCACTCACAAACCCAGCGGCAGAAGGAATAATTAATTAGATTGGTCCTTTGTGCCCCCCTGTGCAATATTGTCTTGGCTGACTTTGGCCTTGATCAGCTTTGCTAGAGGAAAATGTTATAATGACTTTCTGATCAGTTTTTCTGTTTCCCTCCTCCCACAGTTGGACACCCGAATGGTACTTCTTCTAGGGATTTTTCAGTGACTGATTAAAAACAAGGTAATTTAATTGCCATTGTGTTCGAAGGCTGCCGACTTCTTCTCCGTACAGGAGAGTGATTCATTGGGTTCTCGAAAGTTACTCTTTGAATTCTTGTTTTTCCAACTTTCATTTTGCTGAAGCTACACATAACGAGCCAGGCAGAGATCGTGGATAAATAGCTATTCTCAGCTTACTGAGAGCTGTACGGCCCGGGGGGTGCGCATGTGCCCTAATAGATGGGTGGTGATATAATACTTCAGTTTTGACAGCAAATCTGTTCTTAAGTTGCCGTGACAGCCACTCAAACTCATGCCAGGAAGCTATCAAATGGAATGGATTATTCGCTGCGTTCGCATGTCTACACACCAAACTGAGAGGGGCATGACACAGTTCCTCTGGCAGCGGTTTGTTGGGGTGGAGTGCTGCCAGGGAACAAAGGCCCCAGCTCGGCGGGCCCGTGTGACCGAACAACGGGAACAGCTTCATAGTCGCGGCTCAACCTTCAAAACTTGCGCAGGTGAAGACAAACAGCTGCGCGTGGCCGCAGTCGCACTCCCCATGTGGAAACACAGCTGCTTACTGTGCCTGTCGCAGGAGTGAATCATACCAATTAATGTCCTTGGGATCCTTCCTTCCTGGTGAATTAGGATGAATAGCAGCGCTGGTTCTCTCTCAGAATCTTTCACAGCGCAGTCTCTGAACATCGGTGTTCAGAAAAGGCCATGTGTGGTGACTGAGAGGCTCGCCGCTTCATGCGCCATTGATATTTCTCCTTAAGTGGTCTCTGCGCTTCCTTTCCATTCATGGAAATAAACATCCATTTCAATGTGGTACTTTTCCTATGCTATAGTCATAATTTAAACATGATCTATCATTGCCTGAACACCAGTTTGATTAACATATGACAAGGCTGTGCTCATATAATGAGACTTCAATTTCCTGCAAAGTGAGTCTAAACTTTACAGCACACATGAGCATAAAAAAACCACACTGTAAATAATAAAAAGGACCAAATATGAGTCAGCAACATAAAAAAAGACTTGTTCATCACTCATTAATGTAAAATACCACATACTTAAAACAAGCACAGGAATCCACATCCCTGCATGTTCAAAATAAAGAGGACTGCAACATTCTTTTTAGTTCTGTATCAAGGCCTAAATTGGTGCCCAGGGGCTGCCGGTGCAGGAGTGAGCAGCATTAGCTTTCCTCACCACCACCCTGGCCCCTTACAGACTTACTCCCACCAGTAAACATATTGGCTGTTTTCACCAAGTTTCCCAGTCTGTTTATCCGTGCCTCTAAAAAAAAAAGCAGCCAAAACAAGACACTTATCAAATTCACTCATTTATTGATGTCAGGGTGCAGGAATGAAAAGATTAGTCCCAAATGTGATAAAAAAATGTTTATATATTAAAATATGCAAGTGTGCAGAAAGAGCGTAACCCAGGGGAGAGGCAGCAGATGAAATGAGCCGCTGCGAAAAGACACCTCTATCCCAGATATAGTGAAAACTGTCTGTACAGAAGTTCAATGTGCTGCCCATAATGATCTAATTTGACATGTCGGATTTTAAATCTCCAACTTTCTGAGTTAAAGGCTTTTTGCTCAAACTTTTCTGAAATGTATTTTCTCTCTACATTCCATCTTTCAAATTTCCCCTGCCCAGTGTCTGCCCGCAGTGAATTAGATTGTCCGAGGCTGCTTGGAAGTGCATAATGGCTAATGTTTTCCAGTCAGTCTAATTTGTTCACTTTTTATCTGCATCTTTATGCATCCCTATCCTCCTTATATAACCTCCTAGCCCCCTTTCTGTCTATTCTTCGCTGTCTTTTGCATGGAATGGGGATGGGGCGTTTGATCAGCATGCCTCTGCAGCACTTCGCGAGTTCAGTGGTCATAAAATGTTGCTGAAGTTCACACTCAGGTCAGTGAAAGCAGCAGTATAACTGAATCAAAGCTGAACCTTGACTATATTCCCAGCCTGAAAGCTGAGAATGAGAATACACTCAACTTGTCTCTGCTGTGTACTTGCTGTAAACTACAGTTGTTGGAACAAAAATATTTTAAGTTTATTCCCCACAAAGAAAGATATAGTATCATATTTTGTATGTAAGAATCCATCCATTATTAATACCACTTATACTTTGAGGGGGGGTGGGGTGTACCATGTACAAGTAGCCGGCATAGCACAGGAAAGGTACGAATTGAATCCCACATGTTTGATGTGTGGTTTACCAAATAAAACTGCTGCTAATTGTGTATGGCATGTGTATTCTTTATGGCCCAGAATAGTGCAGTGTCAAATTTAGTGTAAGTTTGACACAGGACATGTTTGATATTAATAAAATGTGAATGAGAAGAAGGATCATTCCCTTTAGCAATTTGTCTATATAGTAAAAGTACAGGTCCAAAGATTGTGTCGCTTTTTTAAAAGAGCTATGAAATTGCAATGTATGAAAAAAACAACAGCAGTAAGTCATTAAAACAGTAAGAACGTTAATAAAGCAAATTCAGGGTCATTTTATGAAAACCATTGGCAGTAAAATCGTCATCACAATTAAACCAGGTAGGTTGAACACAAAGTTTTCTAACTTCACTCTGCACCACAGACTCTGGTCACAATTTCCTCCCTGATTGTCTAATTTGCTGTATTTATGTCATAAAGAGGCAGCAAAATTAAAATAAGACCGTTTCATAATAAGAATAATAACTTGAATTTCTATAGCGCCTTTCAAGAGACCCAAGGACGCTTTACATGTGTCAATAAAGGGACAAAAAGAAAAAAACTGTTAAAAGCTTCCATGAACGGGCTGAGGGGTAGAGCGGTCGTCCTCCAACCTGAAGGTCGGCAGTTCAATCCCCAGTCTTCCCCATCTGCATGCCGAAGTGTCCTTGGGCAAGATGCTGAACCCTGAATTGCCCCTCATAGAACAACAAAGTGCTGCTAATAGATGCACTGTATGAATGTGTGTGTGAATGGGTGAATGTAAAACTGTACTGTAAAGAGCTTTGAGTGGTCATCAAGACTAGAAAAGCTCTATATAAATACAAAACCATTGACCAATTTAAAAATTGTAGGTGATGATAGAGTAAGACAAGATCAGTGGAAGTCACTTGCTATATACTCAGCAGTATGGATGGTAGTTAAGATCAGCCCCACCTTCCCCAGCTGCAACATTAAAGTGATGTACACGTTCATGCATCAGTAATGAGTAGGCTCGCTTTTGTTTTGGATACTTTGAGAAAGTACGCAAGGACACATTTTGTTTGATGCAGCATTTTTCGCCCGTGCTCTCAAAGATACTGTAATGTCGTAAAAAATAATGAGTAATTTTAATGTGTAATTAAACTAATTAATATATCCATGCTTCCTGGGGGCATCAAAGAACCGATATGAATTCACTCTGCCGGTGCAGCTTCTAAAAGCCTTATCACCGAGTGCAGCTAAATCAGCCAGAGAGTTTACGTCTTTCATTGACAGACAGTGTGTCTTCATAGACATTGATTCGCTTTCTCCTTTTTATTGTTCATAGATGTTCAGGATCAGGTTTCTAAAGCCACCACTGCATTGTGCACATGTTAGTATATTAAATTTGCATGACTAGGACATGTTCCAGCATCTACTGTGGGCAATTGTTGGCTTAGTAGTGATGAATAATTAATGACAATTAAGCTGTTTGTACAGTGTAGTGTGATTTTACAGTTTGGCAGGGCATATTTTTCCGAATGATTAAAAATAGGGTAGCGAGTCACATGTGCCTCATGTTCTTTCGACTTGGTCACATATTTTAAGGTTAGCCCACATAGCCTAGAGGACTATAAACATTAATAAAGCAGCAGTAGTGTTTTCTCTGGAAAGATAAAGTGGAGAAATGGCTTCCTGAGCAGAGAGTGAAGTCCCACTTCTTCCGCGTTGTGATTCCACCTTCTCTCCTCCTTGTTTTGGAGCAGGCCCAATTTCATGTTGGTGCCTTCCAGTGAAACTGTTGACACTCCCCATGTTTGTAAAGCGAGATGGCTCCAGCTGTGACTGTCAGTGACAACGACACTCGTTCCACCTGCCCACGTGGTGCTGTTGAACCAGAAACACAGCGGCTTGGCTACATCACAATATAATATATCGTAATATATGGGCTAGCACCGCTATGCTACAATACTAGCCATGCAAACTAGCTGCTAGCCACCATGCTTGCTTGATTGTATTGCAAGACAGACCCTGCAGCCGCAAAATAAGATTCACCAACCAAATCATCTCACACTGAGGGTCCAGTTCTGACTGAGCACCAACTTGTGGATGAGATATGCTGGATTACTTTTATCTATTGGTTTTGTTGGCTCTCCTGTACATATGCTGACTTTATTCATCTACGCGTCTGGATGTTTAGGGGCTGCATTTATTAGGCTTTTGCTGAAAACACAAAGGATGTGCTCATGCAACATCTATTGGTAGTAAATATTTTAGATGTGACCTTTACGAGAGGTCAAAATAAGTGGCAATAATCACATGATCAGCTCTAGGCGCTGTAATGTTCCAGATATCCCAGTTCATTCTATTTAGAAGGACTGGAATTACATTTAACAAGTGTGGACCTTTTTTCTCACAAAGTGGATTCATGTAACTAAATATATTCACACTGTCTCTTTTTAATTCTGCTTTTACTACACAAAATATTTACTTCTGGTGTTCATGAATTTCGACAGGGTAGTGTCTCAAATAAAATTCTGTGCACTAACCCAAAAAGAAATTCAGAACATTACTAAAAATAAAATGATTGGAAAAAAAATATTATATATATATTATATTATCATAACAACAGCCACAGCTTCCTCTGCCCCCATTCGTTACAAATATGGACATAAAATAGGTTGTTTAGCCAGTAATGGTGACGATTTAGACTGATTGCAACTTGTTCCTGTTATTAGAATCACAACCATGTGCTACATGTTGCATTGTGAACGCACTTAAAGACTCAAAATAGGCTTTTTTTTTTATGGCAGAAATGTTGATGAGTCCCAGTAGGAAAAATACAGGTGATTATGATGCCTGCAGGAAGTCACTTACCGCCAGAGAGAAATTCTTAATCTAACTCCCTCGCAACACCACAAATAGTTTTTTCTTACTTGTGTAGTTGTACAGATGAAACAAATTAGATAAAGTGCCATTCGGTGAACTTTGGATGTTCTGGCTGGCAGCTAAGCTAAGTATCTGCAGGTGGCTGTTTGATATTTAGCACATTGAAATTCTGGGTGGAATCAATCTTCTCATCTAACTCAAGGTGCAAGAACGCAAACGGCCATGTCAAACCAATTAGGTCTGGAGCCGTCTCCTTAAGTATTACAGAAATACCCCTGCTTGCTTTTGAAATGATAAACGTCACCAGGCTCAGCCAAGTGCTCAGCCCAAAATATAAAGCTTTCAATTTTATTCACTTAGGAAAATGACAACTAACAATTTAGGTGAGGCGGAGGTTACTCACAACATCAAATGCACAGACGAAAATATTCAGCTGCACTTGAAAAGACAGTAAAACAAACAGTGTTTAACAGGGTTTAACAAGTGGCCCAATACCTCAAGCAGTAGATGCCACTAAACGTTTATGCAAACTGGAATAATACGAATCAAATATCAACAGATTCTCAAACCACTGAAAGCAGTTGCTAGTGGTTGTTGTGTGTGGAAACTCGATGTGAGCATTGAGGATGGTGCAACACCAAACTGGGTTTTCTTGAGACATGTCCCAATGAGAGGCACTGCAGAATGTGACGAAACAGCTGTCAAGCTCTTGTCTCAGCCTGAAACAAGACACTCACATCACATCACTCACAAACATTTCAGTATTAAGCTCACATCCTGACAGTCGCTTTCTGTTTATCAGGGTACTTGTTGAGCAGACATCACAGCGTAGACAATGCTAATGCTGAAACCTTACCCAATATGTTGCAAAACAGCAACTAGAGAAATAGCTTGCAGTGTCTTGCCAGTGGATTGGTAATGATGAATAGGACAAATCCTGGTGGGTTTCAGGTTCACTGTGGCCTAATTACCAATAATAAATCATGGTGCATCAGTCAGAGCCGATAGAGCTGATGCACTTACAGTCAATCTGTGTTACACAAACATGGACAGATTATTGATCATTCCTAGAGGGCACACACCCTGGGGCCCGAGTAGTTCAGCGTCGCATGGGCCTGAAGCTTTGCATGATGTTACAGACTAGGAATGTCTGTAGGTGAGTGTTTGTAATTTAACTATCCTAGACCTGACCTTGAGTGATGAGAAGAGAAAAATGAGGAAGGGACGAGGGGACTCTAGAACTGTTTTTCAAGTCTCTGGATGCAAAAACACTAAAGAGATAAACACAATGAGTAGAATTTGACAAAAAATTTAAGAAAAATACCAAAAAGAGACACAAAGATTAAAAAAAAATTATATCGAAAATATCAGAGCTACCAAGAGACACAAATCGAGTATGGTGGGACACAAAGCAGCCACACAGAATGACCTGTGTTTCGGTGGGTCTTGACCTTATGTGGGAGTTGTGGGCAGCTTTTATGTGTCTGTAGATACCCAGGGACCCATTGTCTCTTAATCAGTCCATATAAATACAAAACACATTATAAGTAGAGGAGTAAGATTGTGGCCCCTCCTCAAATAATCTGCTCTGCACATGGAGATGGAGAAGTAAACTGAAAAAGAAAAGAAAAACACGGGAGCAGGGTGCAGACAAGTGCAGCATAGATAGATAGATTCCATACAGGTGGGCAGTGCAGGGGCGAACATTCACACCAAGCTACTGTTTTAACTTTCAGGACTGTGCTGGTCTGAACAAAGAAAGGTCACACAAACACTCACTAAATGATTTAAAACCCCAAGCTGTCAAATCAATAACAATGTTTCTCACATAAGTGAAAAATCAAAACAGTGCCAACTCCCCATTTTATTTTATTTATTACCGGCCGTGACAGATATTGTTTCACCTTGTGTGTGTGTGTGGCAAATCATGGTCGAGGAGACACCTGCTCTAGTGGGAACTAATACAGAGGTATTTTTGAGTACAGCTACTGTCTGTCCGTCTGTGTGTCTGTGGAGAGATGTTGTCACACAGCTGTGCCAGATGCTGTTACAGGTGTGTTTGGAATAAAATGAAGGCCAAGTTGGAAGATGGATGCTGTCTGACCCATGATTACTGAGTACTCATGTAATAATGTACTAGTAACTACTATGTAGCTATGGGTAGTGTGATCCAATTGATCTTGTTCTCAGTGTTGTATTACGCATTGAGTTTCCCACCTTGCTTGTTATTTATTTATAACCAGTATTTCATCTGTAGAATCTGTAGAACTGCAAACCCTCAGTGTGTCTGTAGATGTAGAGGTAGGTTGGTTTACTGCAGCTTCAACTGTACAATCACCCACCAATACCCCTGATGGCCCCCCACTGGTCACCCTTAATTTATTTGACTTGCTTCTCTGGCTTTGTCCAATTCAGATGAAAGGGCTAGTTTATTTGACAGCTGTATGTTATGAGCTGAGACAAGAGATCAAAGTAAAATGAAAGTTATAATTAAGGTTTGCGGGGACTTCACAGGATTCAGTCATAGAATATTTCTGGCATGGTTGTCACGGTTGGCGTGGCGTACCACTTGAAGTGGCATGGCATGGCGATGTAGTTGTGGGTGAAGCCCAGTGGGCATGCCCTTGTCCCAACCTGCCATACCAATCACACTCATTCATCCCAAGCATGCCACTGCATGCAGAATTCATTTAAACCTTAAAGGGGACATATCATGAAAATTCCACTTTGTTAGTGCTTCTACACGTTAATGTGGGTATCTGGCATGTCTACCAACCCAAAAACTCTGGAAAAAAAACACTCGCGCGTTTTGTTATGGTTCCTCTAAGTCAGAAACGTCATGCTTGAGTGACTGGAATGAGCTTCCTGTGTACTGTGTCGTCACAATACACTGGAAGTCTCCCTACATGGCCTTGGCCCACATATTTCTCCTGTGGTGTCATCCCAGTGTCTGCAAGCCCCAACATTCATATTGACTCGAAATGGCTTCATTTACACCATGTTTGAAGCAAATATGTCGGGGCTTGCGGACACTTGGATGACACCACACTAGCAGTATGGAGGCATATTATGTTTTTTTCCTGTTGTTTATTTTGGTCCGAAGGTAGGTCACTAATATCTTCAGTTGTATTGGATTCGGCTGCTACACCGTTTGTCCCTGAAACTCCAGAAGTGTTTTGTGGACTCAAACACTTCACCCACCCCTCCATCGGCAAAGTGGTGAGTAGATAATGATTTAGTAAATATTTTTTTTACAAACTAAAGAAATAACGAGCTGACCAAATATACTGTCCAACAGAATGTAAAATAATAAAAAGTAGCTTCCTGTTTTCATTTTTGAAGATGAAAATGAAAATGAACCCTTTTTTAGTCTTTGTCAATATTTCTGATGCTGTGAACAGGCAGCAGGGTATACTTGGGACAATTTTGCATATTTTACACTAAAATGGTTTCAATTCCTTGTTGTTGTTGCTGTTGTAGACTTTTAAGTGTCAGTGTTTTGTTTGCTGTGTGAAATATCGGGGTTTTGATGTTAAAGCCCAAATTGTAATTGTCATCGTGTCACCAGGGATGAATATGCCCCAATTTTAGCATTTAAAGTGTCCACAAACACTTAAGTTCAGCTGTCCCATACTTCCTGATCTGCAATATGTCAATTCTCCTCCTTTCTTTTTGTCTGTCTGTTAAACATGAAGTCTTAAATTTAAGTGCATCTAATGTAGATATTTAAGCCATTGTTTATTGCATTTATCTGACACGTCATACACAGACTCATATTTGCGTACTCATTCATTATTGTCATGGTTTGAGTGTATAAAAATACATTCATAAAATAAAAATATAAAAGCATAGACATACATACATTCTCCGTATCCTTTGCATTGAATAGGAAACACCATACAACATGTAAAAACACAGCTTTCTTTTTGGTTTTTGCTTTAGATTTTTCACCCTGTACAAGTTTACACTGAGGTGTTACCAACATCTCTTGGTTTGTCTTTGCAGTGCGGACCAAAAGTGCACCAATGAAACAAAGTGTTATTCTCGCCAGTGGATGTTGTTATACCTCCAAATTTAGAGAACTGGCAGTAACAACAATGGGAGCAGTGTGCTGTGTGCTGCCAAGCCCGGAGCTTAAAAAAACAATCACCAGTCTCTCAGTCAAAGCTGTACATCTCCTTGGGAAGCACTGTGCACCGCTAGGTGCTTTTCATCTTTCTGATCACTTTCCACTTGGTTTTCTTTTTTCTCTGACCTCTCTCCGCACACATTGTCCTTTCAGAGGAACAAGTTAAAGCCCAAGTACGAAAAGAGTGAGAAAGTGCAAAGTAGCATGAGTCTCTAATAATTAGACAACAATTTTCTTTCCTTGCACACTCCCTGCTCAGGGGGGTGGGGGTCAGAGAAGCCATTCAGCCACAGAGCAGCTCAACATTCAGAGCTGTGGTAGCAAGCCTAAAGCTTCCCAGCCTCGTGACCTCTTTTTTAGGAGTTCTTTTTATTCCTGTATACTGATTTGCATAAGTTTATGCCACCATATGGCTTTTTAAGAATTTTTACAGTTTGGTGCAACAGCTCCTCTCGACACTACAGCAGTTAGAAACACATGGCTCCGACATCACACCCCTTCTTCTCATCTTCAGTGATTTCCACTGATCCCTTTTTCTCCAAAGCCGACTCAGGATAAACCCTCTTAGAAATCACTCAATACATTCTGCTTATAACTTTCAATCTGGCATTAGAATCATTGAGCATAGCCTTTGCCATAGATCTATATAACATGATTCATCATACGGTTGAAAGAATGGGTTCTGATATTGCCTGCAATAATCAAGTGTGACTTGTGTGATGTATGCACAGGCACAAGACGCAAGAGGATCATTGAAGCACAGGGGGTTAATGAAGACTTCCTGCCACTCATTCCAATGTAATTATATGTCTCACTCAAGCTTAAATGTGCTCTTGTTTTTTTACATTTTAACTTACAGAGAAAAGATGTTGAATAAAATATACAGAATTACAGTTAATGACAGCAAAAAACAAAAGCACATTAAGGAGCATGCTGGGAGTTATACATTAAATCAGCAACTACTGTTGTATATTGTATTATTTTGAAAGGTTCCTGTCTCAGGTAACAATTAGGAAATAAGTATGTTTTTCATTGGCACTGATGAAATTGCAATATAATATCTAATGAAATCCTCACATGTGCACTTTTGTTCTCATCAGTCTCATTAAGAAAGATAGATGTCAACATTTGATGGAAACTGTCTGCGGAGGCTCTGCGGTAATTGTGCAGTTTTTGTATATTCTTGATGATAATAATCCATGCATGTCTGCCTCTTCATGTGTGTAGGTTATTTTCATACTTAAATATGTGTTACTGCGAATACACCTATAAGTTGTTGTAAGGTGTAGTGAATTGTGATGTATAGTACAGTAGCTCTGAGTACTGCGATGAGAGGGATGCCATCACCTTTAACAAACTCCATTCCCGCTTAATAACCTTCCATCCGCTATCTGAGAGATGGCTGTGTGTGCACATTGAGAGTTTTTGTGTGCAGGTGAGCACCTAGTTAAATGCTGACAGCTAAATTATGGGATTCGCACTGTATTTTTTAAAGTTGAAACTTAATAGCATTGACAAGAAAAGGAGGACAGTGTTCACTGTCTCATGCTCCCTCTCCCCACACAAACACACTAAAAGTCTGTCACAGTCAGAGTGACCATCAGCAGCACCCGGAGAAATCCTACCCATGTCAGTGGCTGGTGGCCATCCATAAAAATGTTACCATCTTCAGCAGGCAGGCATGATTTTAGAATAAACTCTGTAGACAATGCTTTCGCTGTGCACAGTCACTCGTCTCCCACAGCCGTGGCAGATCATCTCCAAAAATGTATCATCTGGAGATAAAGTCCCTCGTAATATTCACACCAAAACTGCTTTCAGACATGCGCTGAACTGCGGTGATCCTCTACATTTTCTCTGCATGAGGTGTATATGCGAATGCAAATGTCCGGGTGAGAGCCTCCTTAGTTTCTCCTGGCCTTTCTGGCCCCCTAGTATAACGTCTGCAGAAGTCAATGTAAGCACACGGCACGGGATCCCCTTCTGGATGAAAAAACGGTGTCACACACGTAGAAAACACAGACAAAGAAGTCAAGAGGCGTTGTGGTGATAAGAGCCTATGTCAGTGTGGATGAGCTGTAAACAAAGTATGTTTAATATTAATATGCCACTTCCTACCTTTGCTGCCCCAGCCCTCACCTGAACCCTGCGGAGAATGTGTTGTTTGTTGTTGTGAACGTGCCTGAGCAGAGAACCTCCCGCTGCCACGTTCATGTGTGAAAGGCAAACTGCGTAGAGAAAGTCCGGACCCCGATTCCTCCGCAGGACATGAAACAGGCACACACACATACACCCACACACACACACACAAATACATAGAGCCAGAGTGGTGAAAACCAATACTGTTTGTTGGGTAATGAGGCATTAATGAGAACCATTTAAAATGAACAAACAATTCTCCAAGTTTAAATATCAATCTATATACAGCAGCAATCGATAGACATCTAATTGACTGACTGACTACTTAAGGCTCTGTTCTCTTTCTATTTTGCACGATGTTCATTGTCATAATTTAGACTGTAAAATGTTCCAAGCAGTCATGTAATCAGAAACATGAGAAAACCCTGCCTCAATAAGGACAGTTGGCTGAAAGTTTTTACATGTTACTTAAATACACAGTTATAAAAGCATACATTAGTTGGGAGAGGAAGATAAGGAAACATCACCTATTGGCTTTAACACATTATTAGGACAAGTATCACAAGGGGGCTGAAGTACACTGTGTGTATAATGCGCCCTTTTTAAGACATGTGACACATTTGCCTTCTACTTGGGGGAACACAAACACACACTTTAGACTGAAAGTGTGAGAACTGGGACAATGTTACACTCTCAAAGCATGATGGGAACCCCCGGTGGGGTAGCAATAGAAATCAATACATTTCAGCTGTTTCTTTTTGGTTTGTTTGCTTTATGCTCAACATATTTCTGTACATGTACTGAGTCGTCATTCAATGATCTCTCAACATGGTTCTTTGAACCCGAGGACATATTTCATATGCTCCAGGTCTGTTGATCCAATGACAGAATCCTCCTGCTGTTTACACTGTATGTTGTGAACCTATTAACAGTATGCTATATAATAATTGATCAGGGCTCCCAGTGCGGCGGTGAGCTTTCTCAATACACCATATGGATTTTCACACCAGCAACAAATGGCAGGGAAAGTAAAATCAATGCATTAATGCATGAAAAGAAATGCACTTTCTCTCGTGTTTAGTCCTCATGGAGGCTGACGGGAAAATACATCTCTCCAGTAAAATTCTGACATCAGTCAGTCCAGTGAAAACAGTGGCTCTCAGGGTCTGTGCTGCTGGACAGGACAGCTGGTCCCCCGGAGAGACTGCTCAGCAAACATCAGTCTCAGTGTGGACTGAGCGGACTGGACACTTCGGCATTCACTTTGAAGTTTTCACCAACCCAGATCTTGTATGCTATAGAAAACAACTGATGATATTTTAGAGTAGCCACAGCCTATATCATTCTAAAAATGATTATACATGGCATGCTGAAAACCCATAGGCGTGTAAATAATAGAGAGAAAAGCAAGCTGTCGTCTTCCAAATGTGAAATCTGATGCGAAGCCATACTTTGTAAAATGTGGCCACATGCGGATCATATGGAGACGATGTCCATTTCAGTAAGTAATAAGTATTTGCAGTTGAGATGCAATGGAAAATCGACCTACTAATTCGACATGCATCTGTTTGCCTGTATGTGGAACGCATATCTCGCAAACTCTTCAACTTAGTTGCTTCACACTTGGCATGTGTATTCTTAGAAGTCCTGGGAGGTTGAGTACTGAATATGGTGCGAGTTGGGCATGGGACAAAATCGATATTGATATAATTTGAATAAACAGGCGACCAATTGTAGCAGTCAGTGGGGGCGGGCAATATGTTTTGATAATTTACACACTGCATAGGTGCTGATGTCTGTCATGGAAACCTCATTTAACACAATCACTTTCTGCTTTGTCTTCATCGTAAAAGCACAATGTTCGTTTTCTTGCTTCATATCGGGTGGATTCACTAAGCTTTTATTTTGAAAGATTGTGTCAATTACTTAACAACCCGTTAAATAGCCGACATGTCTTGTTTCCTTTTATGAAAAACATTAACAAAAAAATGGCATTGTAAATAAACCAGGTAGAACGAACACACAGTTCTCTAACTTCAGTCTGCACCATAGACACATACAATAGAAAGTGACAGTATCTTGTGAAACTGTTTGAGCAGCACTCTCTAATGACAAGGAATAATTCTGATGTTATTGATTCCAAACAGGCAGGTTTTCAACAGGCACTACACTAGTTGCAAAATAACATCAACATTGAATTGTGAACTGGCCCTTGTCTTCTTTTGGCCTCCTCCACATGAGGGTCAGAGTTCAGATTCCGCTAGAAAGGGGCACTACACCTGCTCGACCTGCAGCATCTTGCTACAAGAAGATTTAGCGGGACCAGTGCTCTCTGAAATGGATGCTTGCCCGAAGACCCAGGATAGTTACTATTAGTTAAATTATTTATTTCATCCCCCTGGTTACCTGTGGATGAAGGTGGATTATCTGCATTACCCATGTATGCAGCTGCTCCAGATCTCTGCTGACCTTGATCTGTCATTTTACCCGAGACAACCCCCCACTCCGACACACCTCTGCTAAGCCAATAAGATACCAAATGACCTTAATTAATGGCATTTCACCTCCTCTGTATTTTCCATCAGTCTCCCTCTGAACACCCCCAGGAGTTCTCCTGCGCCCAGCGACATTAAATATTCATAACTCCATCATTTTAATATTTTACTCAATCAAATGGATTGCACCAGATAAAACTAACAGCAATTATCTATGCAGTGATAGGGAGATTTGTTTATGTGATGAGTGACAACTGCTGAAACGTGTGTGGCTGCCCTCGCTCTCCTCTATCTATTTATTTTATTTCATTTCTTTTTTCCTTGATAACAGAGCATCGATGCTTCATTCAACTTGAAAGAGAATCGCTGGCACAGCTTGTGAAGAGTTTGGAAAAATGAGATTTCCATTTTTAACAAAAAAAGCAACACAGACCCTCTCACACTGGCTGACAACACGAAAATTACTATCACTATAAAATTATTCAGAAGTGTGCTGCCATCCAAAAGATTGCTGTGGATAAAATGGGCAGAAGCCACTGATACCAATAAGACTCTGCTGAGGAAGATGTGTCAGTGTTACTGAACTTTAGAAGTGAAAGTTACACATCAGACTTCAATGGAATCATGTTTAATTTGCTGGATTAAGTGCTACTCAAAAGTAGAAGCCTTGGAAACTTAAAGATACAAACCCTGTATATACAAAGAAGGTGTAAGAGGTTTTAAATCTAAAGGTAAATCTTGTCTTTCTTTTTGTTTTTCGTTGCCTCACCTCCTCAACATCAGCACCAGTCCAGTTATTACCTCCTCCAAGGAGGTTGTGGTTTCACCTATACACCTGTTTGTTTGTTCATTCACTGGCAGGATTACACACAATACTAAACCAATATCCACCAAACTTGGTGAAGGGAACATATAAACTTTTGTTGTGGATCCAGGATTTCTTTATTTCACTCTCCTTAGTATGATGAGATTTTCTGCATTTCCTTTCCTCTTTTTTTTTCAATTTCTCAAGAAATAATGTTTGAATCTGGTTGTAAAACGTGAAACACATTTATGGTTTTGAGATAAATGAGTTTGTATGATTTTGTGCAGATTAAAAATAATAACAATCACAATTTGACAAACGTGTGTAAGATTGTTTGCCCTTGGCTGAGGTTTGTGCACTTCCGATGCCAATTTAGGCCTACACAAAACAATTTTTAAATCCAAGAGGATTAAAGCTAATAACATAAGATTGTAAAATTACACTCTAACTACTGCTGGTGAGTAAATCAAAACACAAAAACAATGCTGAAAGATGCTAAAATGGTCTGTAGAGGTGAAAGAAAGCAGAGCCAGTGAGTTCTCTCTTGGTTTGTCACTACTCTGTTTACATAGCCTACAGAAATTCCATGCACTGCTAACACAAAAAATATGTTAGTGCAGCTTTAAACAAAGTTCCAAGCTCGCGGGTCATTCTTGGGGCACATTGTCTCATTTGCTCGCCCATGACAAACAATCCAGTCTCCAGGTGATTGTAGTAACAAGAAACTGTGTTTATAATAAGCATGTGATGGAATCCCCTTACAGAGTTTAGACTGAAGAAGAAATGAACTCCACAAAAGCGCTGCATGATTTCAGAAGGTTGCATCATGAAAACAATGAAAGTGAAATTAGGTGACACCGTATTTATAGAGCAAAAAGCACTGAAGCACCTGTGTGTCTGTGTGGTCCTCCACTACAGGCTACTTAGTGCAGCAGTGTTTCAGCATGAAAACCTCTCACCCTGTTAAAAAGCCTCTGTCTGTGTATGTGGGCTCTGTACTCCGATGAAGAGGCTTCTTGATGTTCGGATTGGGTGAGTAAAAGCCTCATAAAAAACCTCTCAGGGGCCAGTTTCACTAATGCACATCACTTTTTCTCTCTTTATTATTTTTTTTTGTTGAAAGAATCCATCTTCTCTTCTGCCTAAATTCCCCAAATCTACTGCAAATTCCCTAAAACCACAAATATTCTTGAAAAACCTCTCACTGACATATTTTGTGTCGTTAAAATTGAGTGCATTTTTTAAATGTTGAACCAAGGCTCAGTTCCTTAATCCAACTGGGTTAATTTACAATAAATGTGAGAAATGTCTTCTTGATCTCTGCTCATCCTCACGATCAAACGTGCACGCACCGAAGGCGGAGGAATGGCAGGTGCCCATAGGCTGGTGGCGCATTACTGTGCATGCGATGGGTGTTTTCACGCGTCACCAGTGGGCGCTTCTTTCCTGCGCACAAAGAGAAAAGAGCCCGGGGATGCGCACAATGTTGAGTCTCCGCTCAGAGGCACCGCTGTGCTCGTCCTCTCCGCGCGTCTTGGCAGCGTCTTGGTGGAGGAGAGTAATCCGAGGAGGTCGAGGAAACGTCCCGGTGTGAGCGCGCCTCGTCGCCCCGCGAAAACCAGCACAGCACAGACACTCTTTCTTATTGTGGAATTTACCGAGGCAGTGTTTTATATATATATTTTTTAAAGAAGACGCACTTGGAAGGAGCAGAAATTAAGTGCAGAGGAGCGCGAACGCTGGAGCCGGAGCACAGAGCCAATCTCCTCTTCCTCTCCTCTGGCTCCCGAAAAGGCAAGAGTTGCGGTGGGAGATGTTCCCCGCTCACTAGGTCCAGGACCAACACGTCTGCAGAGGAGACTGGGATTTACAATCAGAGCAGTTTCATGAAGAGGAAAAAACAGCGCATCCCGTAGAACAAGTAAGTGTCCGCTCAGCCAATGGTCACGCACTCCTGCGCGTTATTTTCCTTGATTTTTCATGTGTGTTCCGTTAAGTTTGCTGCATGTGCTTTGCAAAGAGAGAGAGAAAAAACCCCACTATGACTTCATTTAACACAGGATGAAATAACATAAATTAGAATAAGCCTCATCCCCGTGGGGAGATGTCTTTATCGTATTCTCCCAAAGGGTGCACAGAGGCACAGTGTGCGTCATGCCAGTGGTCACACGTGCACGATGCTGATGAGTGCGTTTCTAGTCGAGCCTCAAATGGTTTGCACGGTCCTACTGGGATTTCTACTGTTGGGGCTCATTTCCCTCGTCTAGGACGAAGTCCATATGGTGCTGCTCTGCTCAGCCACACAGAGCAACAGCATCAGGACCCCCCCCCCCCCCCCCCCCCCTCTCTCTCTCCAACTTGTTTTAGGGCAATTATCAGAGTCTCTGCAGAGGGAGCAGGGGCCTGAGCTCATGTGGATTTTCTTAATGGTCATTTAATTGTGTCTAAATGACCTCTAACGTTATACCATTCTGATATTTGTGCAGCTTCCCCCCCCCCCACTAAAGACCCTCACAGGATTATGACAGTTGCAGCCTACTGGGGAGTGTCATTAAAAGAAATTAACAGCTCACTTTTTTTTCTGGAAAGCCAAATATTTGGCCACCAGCGGTCTCTCGTCTTCTTTTTCCTTCCACGCCGACTGTACAAAGATAGAACAATGAGAGAGAAACGCTCAGACTGCTTCATCTACAAAGTATCCTGGTATTCATCTGGGATTTTAATCGTCCCCCCCCCCCCCCCTTCTATTCATGTTTATTTATAGATCCTTTGCACATATTAGCCAAATGAGAGGTGGAACACATCTTTTGAAGTCAGGCAGTGAATTATCCTATAACAAGGCAACAACCAGCATGTGGATGAGTTTGTACTGTTGAAAACCCCTTTTGATTGATGCAGAGTGGAAATTGCATTGTACTGCACAGTTTCTTCTTTGGAAAAGGCTCGGAATTGGATTGAATGGCAGAGGGGAGGAAAACAAGAAAATGTAAAGAGGCTTCCTGAGTGTCTGCTGCTCCTCATCCTTGACCTCCAGTCATGTGTTTGCGGCTGTATCGGGGATGTGGGTCTGGGGATGTGCGTGGCTGATGATGGGGGTTGAGAAATGGATCGCTGCTCCCCCGCTCTTTTAAGTGCACTTACTCTCCTGCCCCTGCGTTAGGCAGCAGCTGAGGGATGCAGCCGTGTTTAACATCGCAGAGGGAGTCACTGGGGGCGTCCTGCTGTCTTCCAGGGATTCATTGATTTTTTCGCATGAAAATACACATCTGTATGATGTCTGCAGAGAGCTCCTGTCCAGATGTTTGGCTATAGACTGTGGTAAACAGTTAAATATGACAAAATGTGAAATTACAGTTTTTATGTACTTTGTATAAAAAGCTAATTAATTGTGGTGTCTGTGCTTTTCATGAGTAGACATACTGTATTTTACGCATGTGCCGCTCCCTCTCATATTTTATCTTCCAGCATCCAAACCTGACCTTAGTCACTGCTCTAATCATACTGTCTTATTCAGACGTGCACAGCGTGACACGTCTTTCGCAGGTTATGTGGCTACTTCGTTTTTTTTCTAGCCTGCAAGGCTCTTGCTCATAATGAAATGGAAGAAACATCTCGAGAGACAAAATTGCATTTATCCAATTCTTTCATGAATGTTAAAGTAGCAGCTGTTGGGATTGGGTTTGAAGCGGGGCAATTACATGAAATGCCTTTTTTTCTCGCAACCCTTAATGCATTATTTGCCATGGGAAGCATTGCTCATTCACTCACCTTCAGAGAGGCCTAATGCAGTGTTATGGCACAATCAGTGCCAAACAATTACTCCTCATTCTTTGCTTCCTCGCGTTTCATTTTGCAAGTATTTCGGCTGCGACCTAAGCTGTGAATCACAGACGCAGTTAAGCTCTGCGTTCATTTGTTACTCACCTTATTCGTTTATTTTATTT
This sequence comes from Hippoglossus hippoglossus, assembly GCF_009819705.1. Lineage (NCBI taxonomy): Eukaryota > Metazoa > Chordata > Actinopteri > Pleuronectiformes > Pleuronectidae > Hippoglossus > Hippoglossus hippoglossus. Next base: position 25,048,575 of record NC_047155.1, on the reverse strand, counting down.
ATTTTTACTCTCCCTGCCTCGCGCAAAATTGACTTGTGCAGGTCTTCAGTCATTCGGAGTAAATTAGGAGGTATCAGTGCACAGTTGATTGTGAATTCCTTGTTCGCTGACAAAAGCGCAGAGCAGCTGTTCATTGAGATTGAGTCTGTCCCTGGTGGCGGATCCTTGTCTCCCAGGTTCTCTCTCTGAATGACTTAATGGATATGGCTGCAGATAGTCATAAAGACAATCACTAAATGGAAATGAATGCATCACAGACTGTAGTGAATTCATACCTGCTGTGCCACTGGCGTTCAGTTTTGACAGACTGGATTTTTTTCTTTCTTGGCATGATCTGGGAGGTGGATCTCCAAGCTCTGTGTTGCCGATGCCCGCGTGTGATCTGAATAAAGACCGTGAGCAGGAACACCCTTATGATGGCAGCTCTCTCCTTTCCTTCCCTCCTTTATCAGATTCTTTTTGCAATTATGCTGCCCTCGGGGGGGAAATGGATGCCTTTAACCACCTTTCCTATCAATTATGTGCCAAACAACAGCCCCACTAACCAAGAAGTCATCTCATTTACTCTGGAATGTGTTTAGCCAATGATTTCCATTAGGTTTAGCTTCTGTGGAGGAGAGGGGAGAGTGATGCCTCATTACATTTGGCAGAGCAATCTTTTGCTCAGTTGCGAAAGTCCAAGACAGAAAATGCCTCCTCACCTCGATGGCAAAAAAAAGCCCGGAGGGAGTTGTTTTCTGTGATTTCTGTGTCCAGGGAAAAGTTTGTCTTTTGGATTTGCTAAAGTGTCGGCACGGTTCGACAATGGCAGCTCCTTGAAGGTCAAAACATTTCAAGACATCTGCTCTGTGTTTTCCCCAGAATTATACGTTTTAACTGCATGAAATGGCTATTGGAGCACCCGGAGACCCTTAAGCTCTCCTCAGAGGGCCACTGAAAATGAGATTTCTCAAGTCATGGTGACACATCCTCCATGCAAAATGGCTGGAAACACTGGCAAATACTGCGCCTTTTAATGAACCATTAATTCAGAAATAAATACACAAAGAAAACGCTCTGGAATGAAAATGTCCCTGCAGGTTTTACAGGCTGCAGAATGAAGCTGTGCTCAGGGACAAACATCCATCATTTCAGCAGAGACACTGTTCCGTGAGCTGTGTAAAACTCAACTCGCAAAGAAAGTCTTTTTTCGTGGAGCTTTTCCTCTCACAATCTGGAGGCTTTTCGGACTGACGGGTTGAGATGACGAAGTCGGATCCTCCGGAAAGAGGATGGAAGTTAATACTGTACTCACAGTGAAAAATGCAGCACACATTTTTTTTGGGGGGGGGGCTCTACTAGAATCTCACACTGTGTAATCCAACGTGATGGGTTTTTAGAGTGACAAAGCATCCCCTAAATTTTGAAAGACACAAGGAAATCCACTCCGGATCTCGCTGCGTCTGCAACTGCACGAGATGAGGAACAATTACTGGCACCGGCACAGTCGAGTCGACACTGGCCAATAAGTTATGATCAGGCCAATGGGACGATTTCCTCCCTGCGCTTCCCAGATTATGTAGCCATGCTTTGGAAATCACTGCCCTGATCCTCTAGTTACATGTTAGCAAGCGAGTGGTTAGTATTTAGGTCCGTTTCAAGAATTCCAAAGATAGCCCTTGGGTTAATCCGCACAACAGGGTTGTCTTGTAAGGATGAGGGGCTGGGTTGAATTCTTAATCCTGAGAGGCGTATCACTTTCCACTTACTGTGATGTAGGTCATAGCTTGAGCAAAGCCCCTCCTGTGCCACTGATACTGCAATTACAGTCTTAAAGCTCCCGGTTCCACTTCCACAGTAGAAAAGTTTTAATGGCCATTTAGGTCATTGATCAGTGGGTAGATGGGATATCTGATAGAGCAAATCATTCCCTGTGATAATGACAGGTATGTGAAGTGAGTGATGTGGATCAAATCTATTAAGCGTATAATCATTATGTTTTGATATGAAGAATGTTGAGCAAAATACCAGACAAAAGTTTAATAGTTTTCTTTTGCTGGTCGTCATAGGCCAATGCATTGCCAATACTGGCTTATGACAGAGAGAGATAATGAAGGAATTATATGGAAATTATATATGATGTGATAATGAGATTTTTATAGATCAAATCCATGCAACAGAGATTGAGACGTCCTGACTTGTAGTTCCTTTTTTAGGTCTAACTCCTAAATCGCTGTGTTACACAATACCCATAATGCTTTTCAACTGTAACACATTCTTTCTATCATAACCCTTAATAGGTCCTTTAAATGTTTAATTAATTACTCATTACGTATTATTTCACATTTCCCTATGGTTTGCTGGAAAGAATGAGCGGTCTAAGGCAAAGTCCAGGCCTGCTTCTGTTTTATCTTTTGTCAAAGACTTCTTTATTTTTGGCTCAACAAAGAACTTGTGAAAAGGTTTGTGAAAGGGCCAAGAGTTGTTTTAGAAGTCAAAAAGAAATAGCATAAATGTGAAGCTTACTGAGCTGCAGTACTCGAGAAACATATATGTGAAGTAAAACAGATTTTTTGGGCTTAATCAGTACCAGTTTAGACTGCATTGCATCATAGTCTTTTGGATCAAATCATATCATGGTAAAATCCCTTTGTGTTGACTGAAATGGTGTCAAATCACATTCGCATCATAATATAGATGAATTGTATCATATGTATTTGGTGGGAGCTTCAGATGTATCTTTAAAGTAGATTTTTGAATGGTTGGCGATACATTAAGATGTGTTTCTAATAAGCATCACTGATGGAGTTCCATATCCCTACTAATCACTCATCTGCTTAAGTAATGAAGACACTTTATTCCTAACCTGACCTCAGCTCAGTCAACAGCTCTGTGCCTTCCTCCACATTCCAACACTATAGAAAGAAGCCAGTCTATAGTTCGGGAGTATTTAACAGGGTTGTCGTCGCTTTTTCAATATTTAAATTAGTTGAAATAATTTGAACTTCTTAATGTTATATTTGCTCTATGTATTTGCAGTGCCTGTTCTGCCTCACTTTGGTGGCAAGCTAACATTATAACTGTCAGTTAGTTGCATTTTATAAAGTATGCTAACATCCTCACCACCATACACAATTCTTCTCTTCAGAAGAATAGAAGAATTCATTCACAGTGTCTAGAGACTCTAGACTATATAAAGATGGATGACATGACAGCTCTCTAAAGTGGAGCCAAAGCATGTTGAGTGCCTCCTGGTGGCTTGCTGAAGTATGGTTCATAAACTTTGTTTCCACCATGGTAGTGGATAGGACATTGACCAAACAAAAAATGTTAAAATTAACCTGAAATAAAAATTGTACCAAGATATTTTTGTCATTTTAGTTCACATTTCACACTGACTTATATAAATGTAAAAACTTCCATTACGTTTGTTTGAATTTGTTATTTGATGCAATACAACTTGTGAAAAGTCATGATTCTGACTCAAAATGGCATCTTCGGCGTAAGATGGCAGCGTTCGTATATCCAGGTTTTTCCTGACTCTAGTTGAGTGTAAAGAGCAGAGGACGGTGAGACCTATGTGGCAAATTGTTATTTGTGAAAATGAGCTATACAAAAAAAACATGATTGATTCATTCACTTCTGAATAGTGGGAGGAGCTGGAGACAGGTTGTCCATCTTTATATACAGTCTTTGTGTCTAAACTAAGATTAGTTTGATCAGATTTAATGCCAGTTTGACTTTTAAATTAAAAGGGACATCCTAAATATTTACTGATGATTAGTGCCAGACTGTCTTCTTAGCACTGCATGTAGCATATGTTGAAAGTTCATGCACCTTCCACTCCAGGCTCACCATAATCTTGCTGGTCAGCAACAAAGACTCACAATGTAAAAAACTTTGAAAATGTATACCTTATCATATTCCTCTCTTATTGCAGAAGCTAAATATACTTTCCCCCCCTGCTTGGCCTTGAACAGCCTCACAATATGACATCAACTGTCCAGTGCCTGGTTACACAAGCCCACCCCAAAAATGTCAAAGTTAGGGCATTACTAAGATAAGTAGCTGCAGTGTAATTAGTAAAATTCAAAATGTGGCCGCCTACACCCTTTTTAATCACAGTACTGTAATGCCTTACACACACAGTCAGAGTCATTGTCACAGGTTTGACAAAGCTTCCAGCTGATTTCACAGGCTGAGTAGTTACTCTCCATGACATGCAAACTTAATCTTAATGTGTAAAATTGTTGGATTGCCCCTTTATATGGATAACTACCTCAGTGGAAATGGAAGTTGGCAGATTTCTATTCTCTTACATTGTGTATTCTCATTCAACACTAATAGCTGATAGTGAAATCTGGCATTTTTATTGTTTTAGTTCGTGGCCTTCTTGTTGATCTAAGAGAATATGAAAGATGTATAGAAAAAATGAAAACAGTCAGTTTGCTTACATTCATCAGTCATCCACCAAACAATTTGTTAAAGTGTGAAGTGGCATTTTGTGGAGTGGTGGTACACTCTCTGCCAGCTCCTATTAATAGTCAAAGAGGGAGAGAGAAGTATCTTTTGAGGTCAATCATTTCCTTCCTCTCTTCTCTTTAAAGCTGCCGAATGGAGCTTGTTAGGCAGGATGAGCAACACACACAGTAAAAGAAAACACCCATTTAGCAGCTGTTTCTTCTTCTGTGCCACCTGAACGTCGCACCGCCGGCTTGTATCCGCAGGTTTTTGTCTGCTGCGGTTTTTTCCCCAGTCGTTTCTCACTTCCTCCTCTTGTAGTTACCTCAAAATAAAAAGAACCAATTATGTAACTTAGCAGTGCTATAATCATGTTTTCCTGTTGAATGCTTGTCATATTTTGATCAAAATGTCGTATTTTAATCACATCCATAATTACTTTCCTTTCAGATTAAAGTTCTTGAATTCAAGGGAGAGCAACCCATTCACAAGCAATTGGATGAGAGTCCTATTAGCCCTCGGCAACTAAAGATGATGCTACCATGGAAACAAATTGTTCTGCTATCAATCACTGGATGCCTTGCAGGTAAGATATTTTAACAAATACTTTATTTGAGTTTCATTGCACTTTATGTCAAAACAGCATCTCTCCTAATACATTTGCATTTCAATGCATATTAATGTGTTATTCCACAATCATAGACTAACTAGCATCTCTCTAAGGTTAGAGGTTAGAAGTAGCTTTGTCAATGAGCAGTGGTTATACACAGAGTTTTATCTATTAGTGAGGAAGAGACATAATCAGAACAGATGTAAATAACCTCAGATAATCTTCCTGACCAAAAAGGTTACGCTGATTAAGTTGCAGTCATTACATGTACAGCGTTCCAGCGCGATGTCCTTCACCGCTCCCCAGAGTCCTGCAGCACGTTGACAGTGCACTGACTGGGAGTCCAATCCTATTCCTGTTTATGACCGGTCCAGATCATTATCAGGATCCATGCAATGAATCCAGCCCTGCATTTTAGCACAATCTACTTGCCACCGCGCCTCACTCTGCCCTTGTGTGACCACCTGGGATTTGAGCAAGAGAAGCACTGACACTGCACCAGAATGTCAACTCTTGTTCAAATGACATTGTAAATCCCAATGAATGTTATTCAAATTGGCTCATGGGTAATTCACGCCTGGCGCTCGTGGGAGCGAGATCCAAGCAGCTTCACCTTCCGAGCAGACAAGTGTTTTTAACAGGGCCTTGGTCGCTGCCTATAGGTGCTCATTGTTATTCACTTGAGCTGATGGCAATCATTATGATATCTGAAGAGACATCTTGTCTGACTCTATATTCTGGGACCTGCACAAAGTAAACTGACACCTCAGATGTTAGCTTGCGTGACATTTTATTTAAATTCACATTAGGGAGAGGCTGTTAAAACCAAAGGTGAATGAGTTTGATGTGGTAGCAGCTGTGTGACCATTTATTAATAGACCATTCTGCACCAGTCTTTTAAAATGTGACTGTTGTTTCCTAAATTTAACCTTGGTTTCCTCTTGTTTAGGTTCAAGCAAATTTAAACTTCTCAGTCTCCCTAAACACCAAGAGTTGCAAATCTTTTTTTCTCAACCCGTCAAAGTGAAGTAAAGGCTAATTTGTTGACATGTTTTTACTGGTTAAACCCACGTGTAGAGCTGCTAGCCACATGCTGCAATCTGTTAGCAGTAGGATATTAATTAGGCCTACTCTGGCCGTCTGTTGACTCTGCTTTCATTTAGTACCAGATTGTGTTACGCATCCTTTCCTTTTAAGCTGCCGGCAGATGAGCACATCCTTATGGCATCAATTAACTGGTGCATGTGTAGTATGACATAGATGTTCTGGAAATAGAGCACTCTGCTCTATTTATCAAACCTGGCACTTATAGGGAATCATTACTTGTGGAGGAAATATTTGAAAACTGCCTTTTTGTTACATGAGTCGTCAACTCAGCACAAGTGTTAGTTCAACTGTTAATTTCTATTATTAAGATCTTGATCCTGGCAAGTAATTATTACTGAAGACCACACTTATCTTGATGTGCCAGATTTGTAATGTTTTGCTATTGCTACAAGTTAAATTAACATTAATTACTCAGTCTAGAAGAAACATTGTGAGAAATATAATCGTTTTACTCTGTTTAGCTTTTTTCTTTGCTTCTACTGAAGTTAAATGCTTGGGGTTAGGGCTATGGTTAGGGCTATGGTTAGGGTTATGGCCATTTTCAAGGCAAACCCTTTGTAAAAACATAGCGCTGGCAGTAGCAGGTCCGCTGCAGGACCGCAGCTGGACCGTAGCCGGTGAGAACAGCTGACAACAGCAGCAGCAGAAGCGCATAGTAGCTTTTCCGCCACCACTGTCCGCCACCAGGTTGGGAATACAGAGAAACCCAAAGCTTAATATTTACACTGTGGCCCTTAAGAAGCCTCAGATTTAAACCATCAGTCAGGGACCCTCACTCGACAAGGATTCGAGTATCCGTTTTGTTTGTTGTTGTTTTGGTCACTGCAGTGTACTTCAGGGGGCGTTTCAATCCCCAGAAGTAGCTGCTGAGTGAGCGCTCCTAGCTTTCACGTTGCTCTCCGGGGTAAAGTCATTCCACTACGTCAAGTCGTTGGTGAAGATGTTTGCGACAGGTACAGGCAGCTGCACACCGGGACACAGGTGAGTCTGAATGAGACAGAGGCAGCTGCCCAGAGGAAGAGAGGAAAACTGCGTGGTCAGGCTCACAGTATCTTCTGCCCTCTGCTTAGAAGTGGTGAATCGACAGCTCATAGCAATTTAATATGGTATACTACTTTTTATTAGATATCTGTTTAGGCAAAAACGTTGCACATTTATGATCCATTAGTGGCACAGTTAGCACACGTTAGCTCGGACAGATAACTTGGCTTGTTTACTGTATTACGTGAAGGTTGCTCTTACCATGAATATCCAGCCAAAACCACCAAATGGGGCTTGATAGTCTATATAATCGATTAATATTAGCATTCGACTACAAAATCTACTGCAGGGGGTACACCTCCAATATATATTATATATTATACAATAATAAAAGCAGTGCATAACTTATCAGTATTTTTTATTTACAAAATTTCGACAAAATACACTCAATTACATTGGTCAGTGTATTTTCTCTTGTGTTCGGTTCATCAGAAAAATGCACCAGCATACAGTAAAAATGATGCCAAATATGTCAGCATTAACTGTTAGCAGCCTAACAATGATACATGGAATGTACTTCACCTTATAGAAAGGTAAGCAAATAACAAACACAACACATCACGGGAAATGTATTCCTTTGATTTTCTTTGGAAAAATCCACAGTGCTCAGGGAATAGGAGACAACATACTGTATATTGAAAAAGTAATATAGACTGTCAGAAAGTTCCACTATTTCAGCAAGATTAACTATTTGTCCTCACAGTATCTATGCTTTCGCCAAATCCATCCACTATTTTCTCTTAAGGTCAAAGAGACAATTTTTCTGGCTTGTACTGCAATAGATTTTCTCCCCTTTCCCTAGTCTGTACAGAGGATGTCATATTTCAAGGGCCAAGATGGAGGACGGAGCCAAGTGACCTCATTTTACCAATCAACTCCCCAGACCAGCAGGCTACCATCACGTGTGAGGCAGAAGGGGGTCCTCTTCTGCAGTACAGGTAAATGACCACGTTCATGTTACATTACCCACGTGCATAAGCTCAACTGTCTCTCTGCTTTGGCTCCATATTCCCATCACATGGTGAAAATCCATCGCTGCTTAATTGCTTTTGAATCTTGATTGCTGCTCCCGCGGAAATCAAAGAGGGTACCGATAACGTTGATTGCTATTGATTTGTTAAAGAACGCTTTTTTGGGGCACCAGTTATGCACCATTCAACAAAAAGACCTACTTCAAAGAGCGACTGCTTAATTGAGCATCCATTTCTAAATGAAAAAAGCCTATCTATTTTCAGCCCCAGCTATGATGTAGGGTAAGAGTCAGGGAGCTGCCACTGTGGTTGATGAATATGCCAACACCTCTGATATGAGCGAGGTTAACTTTATTAATGATAAGATTTAAGCCACTGTACGGATGAAGCTGATGATTTATAATATGGTGCGCGGCTTAAGAAATCATTAGCTGGAGAAAAGGAGATTCCAGCAACTAATTTGCACCACAGATCCTTTGATATCTTCTTGGCAATTCCCTGGCGGTACAGGGAGCCCGCCTGAAAATGGCAGCTGGCTGTGTTTTTTTTTTTTGTGGTAGATTGTGTTTCGGAGCTTGGTCAGCACCATGTAGATGCACAGCAAGCAGGGGACAGAGGCAATAACCTTGTGAGTGACATTCTGCTAAATGCTTACATTTCCCATAATGTGTCTGCGCTGAAAACATGGTCCAGGCACAGCAGCGGGGGGTATCATTATACTTGTTGTGCAACCCGAGCTATCCCAGGATGAAGCCAAAACCATCACTTGTATTATTTCATCTGTAACTTAGAGCATTCTGACATCACTTGTGTTGCCGAAGAGGTTTTTCTCTTTCCGGCTCCTTCTGGTGGTAAAGCAGCGGTGAGACATGGTCTTGTTGTTCGGAGGATCTGCAACTTTTTCCTGACCTGAGTGAGCACAGGTCTGACGTAATCTTTCAAGAGCAGCTACGCAGAGATCATTGCTATGAGAGTGTAACGTGTTATCCTCATATTAAAGCTACACTTATTAATATGTTACATAAATAATTGATCAATGGATCAAATAGACTGCTTTTGGTTTTATATCCAGGAACATTCACTTAAGGGCTTTGGTTTAGTTTCACCGCTTTCAATCAACTGAGTGTCCGACAGCAGAGGGCAGTTGTTCATAAAGGACACAAAAGACTCTCATAAATGGACAGTATTTCAAGGTACTACAAGTTTTATTTGTCACGTATTTGACGAGAAGGACAGGTCAGCTCAGCTATGCCATTCAATAAGAGCAATGTCATAGAGGTTTAAATAAAGTACATTTAAATAAATAAGGAACTCAATACAAAAATAACTAATTACAACACTATAAACATTGGATGATGCAATTGTAAAACCCAGTGACAAATATAAACTGTATAAAACGTTTAGCAGCTAACATGTCAGTTTTATCTGTCAGAAATGGGCCGAGACCAAAACAAAGCTAAAAACAATATTGTCAAATTATATTGTCAATATTGTCAGGTTGCTGGTCTGCTAATGCTGGATGTGCAAACATGAGATAGTTACTTAAGGAATTGCACTTTTACCATATTTAACTCTATTAGCTATTTGCCTATTGTTTTTTTTATTTCCAAATATATAATCTAGTATTTGTTCAATAATAATTATCTTATAAGATTTGAATGAAGATAAATCGATATTATGTCTCGAAGAGACCTAAAGATAAAAGTAAAATGACTGCCCCTTCTATTTCTCTGATTTCAAGAAATATCATCCTGCTTTTCTCGTGAGCCTTGTGTGGTTGCTTTCTTATTCTGAATGTTTTTTTTTAAAGTGCTTTACTAATGTAGTTTTTGAGCACTCAGCTTCAAAACAGCATTCTGCTGTATCTCACATTGGTGATGGTCATTTAGGTCAGTGGTGTTTTGGAATCAGTTCCATGAATACGAAAACAAAATATGAAACCAGGTTTAAAAGGAAGAACTGATGTTTGAGTGAGCAATCGCTTAACACTGTGGCTTGACATTGCTTTTAAAGACACTAGATTCTTGTCCCTAATTTCACTTTGAGCAAGGAGTTCTTTTTTTTTTAGCTTTATTTGGGCTGCATCAGTTTTTCTGACACTGATCGTCCTTGAATTGTTTCCCTTCAGGCAAGGAGAGGATTTTTTTTTTGTCCTGGTGATAAAATAGAGAGCATAAATTCATGGCAATTTATTTCACTAACACTGTAATTAGAACCTCAAAATGTCCTGAGCAGACCAGAAAAAAATGCCTTTAGGAAGTGGTCATGCTGTGATTTTCCAGAGTCTGCAAACCATGCACGGGCCTACACCCTGCAACGAACACTGTTTGTTTAATTAGAAATGCCAAGCGAGAGGGTATTACATTCAGAGCTGCCCACTTAATTTTCTTAGTTACTGCTGCAATTAAGAAAAAAAATCATTCATTTGGTTTTATATCCATACAGAGAATTGGGCCACCCAATATTAAATTTGTCAGAAAATATGATTCTAACCCTCCAGAGGGAGGAGGCGAATAGGCTTGTAGCGTTGAGGATGGCAGTTCACTTAGAACTGAGGGTTTCAACTTTTCTCCTTATCCTACAGTGTGGAAATCACAACATTCAAAAATCATAATATTTTACAAGGTTAAAATTATTATTATTACAAATGTATCATTATCTTTTATAAGTGTCATAGATTTCCAGTACAGCTGCAATACAGCAGAATATAGATTTTCATTACTCTACACTACTGCTTTATACAAAATGAAGATTTTAGACAGTTCAAATATGCCCATGTCATACATTTCTGTGAGAAATCTTTACTGTACCATTATGTTAAGTGTATTGTATCTTTATAGTGATAAATATAGCAAAAGTACATAAACAGCCTCAAGGATAAGGCTCATTATTCTATATTTTTGTGACTATCAGCAAATATGTGACCACACTCAAGCCGAGGCTGTCAGTTCACGTAGAACTGGGTGCTTCAGCTTCTCTCCATATCCAACAGTGTTGAAATCACAACATTAATAAATCATTATATTTTGCAACGTTTATATTATTAGCGATGATATGACCTGGTTCCATCATATTATATGGAGCAGTTTGTCAGTGTGGCCAAATGAATACAATGTCATAGTCTGCTGCTGTTTAGTGGAGCACAGTTTAATGTGAAGTTATACCAGATACATGAAGTATGGTGTTTTGTCAGACATAGTTTGTTATTTAGTGCTACACTACTATTTATACAAATCAAATATTTCACCTCTGGAGTCAAGGGAAGTCTACGTCAAAAATCCCAGTTGTATAGTATAGTTGTATGTGTAGTGTATAGTATCTTTAGTGTTATTTGTTATTTAGGAGAATGGGAAAGAGCTTAAAGAATAAGGCTGATTATTCAATGCTTTGTCACTATCAGCAAATATGACCGAAACTAATAAAGCACCAGTCCATCTCTAAATACTATCTGATCCGACTATACCTTGAATAAAAGTTTAAACTAACAATTTATTAGCACTTAAATGGCACTTACTTATAGCACTTTGTAGTTTGGCTTTCTTGGATAAATTGTACTTTCTTGATTCTTGTTGTTCTGGGTTTGTACGCTCATGGTTGAATGCACCTATTGTAAGTCGCTTTGGATGAAAGCGTCAGCTAAATGAAATGTGATGATTTCTCTCAGCCCAAAACCTATTGGTTCTTACTGAAGATGGGAATCTTCAGAGCCAGTTCCCGAATATAGAACTTCATTTGTAAAAGAGTGGCTCAGTAGTTTCCTAAAACATTGCAGCGGCTGCAGTTTTTATCAGCTGTAACTCAAATGTGATGAAATAGTGGATCAATTAGTGACTTTTTTCTGCTCTGGAGTAATACACATTTAGTGAGCTAGTGGGTATTTGCTGCATCAGGACTGCAAATTTGGGATCGATTTAGAACAAATGACAGCGGCCATGTTAATGGAAATAAAGAGACATGTCAGCCAGTGCCACATTGTCGCTCGCTGATGTGTTTTTAATAGTTTTGGACAACTACGGAGCTCAATGGCTCAGAGGAATAAGATATATCAGAGTTTGGCAACACAGAACAGTGCCAACAATCCATTGTTCTTTTCATGGAACGTATTGACAGTAAGAAAAATTATACAGTTTCACAATCCTCGTCCTTTAATTGGCATTAATCATTATGAAGAGAGAAGAGTCACAGCTTTACAGACTTCACAGTGATCACACGAGGAAAAATCTCATTAGCCACTAAATGGAGAAAGCAAGGAAGATGGAAAGTTCAAACTAAAAACTAAATGAACAATTCTTCTCACATAATTGCATCTGAAATTAAGTAAACAATCTTGATTTGAATACTGAAATTTAAAAGAGATATGAAAGTGGAGAATATCTGTATTAGTTGAAAATAATTTGTAGTTGATTTAAATATTACAGCGCAGACAGCAGATGTGATGAAATGAGAACTCAGACCACTTCATGTCTTCATGCTTATAATAACCTCTGTGAGTTCAGGTCACTCGTTAGCACAGTACCGGATGATTTTGTTTTCAACACTCGGATGCTCCTCTTCACCTTCACGTCGCCCACTTGGTGACACGGCAAATGTACGCTCGGGAACCCTGACAGTTCTGCGGTTGACAAATAGTCCGCTGTAGCGCCAGAGCGCACTGCAGGGCTCAGAGCCCAGCTTTATGAATACACCTGTCACTGTGTTTACTATGAATCTGCTGTAACACAGGATCAAGGGCACTGCGGTGATTGGAAAGGAGGAAGGAAAAAAAGTTCCCCCGGTTGGTGTCTGTGCTCATGTAACAGAAAGAAAAACAGCTGCTCTTTATTTCACTAGTTTCCCGGTTATGAGGCACATCCCAGTAATGATCATATTCTGGATATGGTGTTTACATGGAACATTGAGAAATCTAGATATTCACATGCCTGTATACATGATAAATACAAATATTATTACAATAGTAATCATAGTAATAAAAATAATAATGATAATTTTAATTATTCTATGTCTGTGGTCTGAATAAACAGCTTTTCTAGAAGGCAGATATAAGGCATATGTTGATGAATATACATTTACTTCCTCTACTTTTAATTTGATACAAAACATAATATACACACTATAGATTGAAATTATAATTGTGTCTGTTGACAAATGCTAGTGCCTGTGCGTCGTAGTGACGCGACCGCAGACTTGCGGTTGATCCGCGGGTCGGGTGGGTAGGGTCTTAAAAACATTTCTGGTTAATAGCGGATGGGTTCAGTGGGTGAAATAGGCATCATACATCATTAATGTGTAGAATACTAGTAAATGAAACATAGGGCCCTGTTTATTGCACCGTGCAAAGTGCAGTCAAAAGTCTGGTGCGCAGGGAGCGTGTCTGTGCGCATTTGGCCATTTCGCCATTTTAGTGGCGTATCTGATAACGGGGACAGATTGAGATGTACTGGTTGTGTTAGCGGCGGAATAAACAGACATTGCTTTCTTACTTTTATCCTTCCCTTTAAGTAAGTTTAACCAATGAAAAAATAAACAATGCAAAGGGAGATAGTTTACAGATTTACCTTGTGAAAGCCTCCCTCTCCCTCTCCCTCTCCCCTCTCTCTCTCCCCTCTCTCTCTCTGAGACTTGCACAGTCAGCCCTCACCGAAACGACACTACACTGCTGCACGGGGCCCACTCTCCTTAAAGGGAAGGATAATGGAAGTCAGCAGAGGGGCTCCATAATTATGCAAATGCCTGTTACCATTTCAATTTTTCAAAAAAAAACAAGAACTTTACTTTAAATAAATGTGAATTTAATTAAAACCAGACTTCTTAGGTGTAATATGTTACCATATTATCACCAGTAGAGGTGGAGTGGAATGTTCATGCGGGTGCTGGTCTCTTAATTGGTAAAATATATTTCACTGGTTGGGTGAGGGGCGGATGAGTCAAGCATACGTGTGGATTCTGATGTCATCAGAGCAGATTTGCGCATGTGTAGTGTGTAGATACTGTGCTGTATTTGTTAATAGGCCTATATCCACAGGGATTTTAAAGGTGACACACGCGCACACACACACACACACCGGCACACGGGCACGCAGAAGCACTCACGCTGACACAGGGTAGTTTAGACAATATTTATTGTGTCACATTGGGCTTTCAAGCCAAATGAACATCAATTTATTAAAAAGCAGCAGCAATAACCTACTAAACATAATTGTAGATGGTACCCTGGTCAGCAGTTGAATTTCCATTATCAGCTCTAAAGCTCTGTGTGTGTGTGTGTGTGTGTGTGTGTGTGTGTGTGTGTGTGTGTGTGTGTGTGTGTGTGTGTGTGTGCGAGCAGTATGTGGTCTGTGTGGTCACTGCTGTCTCTGTGGGTGTCTGGCCTCAAGCAAAGCCAGGTGAGCCGCTGCTGCAGTACAATCCCCAGTCTATTTGATGAGGAGACCTCATGCAAAATTGATGTGGACCTCAAGGTCACAGGGAGTTCATTCAGAGCATGCTCAGACCAGCACGCGCCTGCAGCACACCACAGCAAACAGGGCCGTTCTCCTGGACTCTGCATATCAGACTTACTGTGAGCTGCTCTACGGCCTGATATGCTGTTGTATCCAGTGTGTGTCAGTTTGGGCTGCGCTAACATTTAGACCCCTTGCTCTGCCTGATTCCCCAGTTTTACTGTAGTGGGCTGAGTTTTAGAAGGAATCATATGGGGGGTGTAAAAGGATTATATTTTTCATTTCTTATCATTGGAATTATTTTGTCACCTCCCAGATTTGTCTTGGGACCCCTCAGGGTGTCCTGACATGCTGGATGTGAACCCCCGGGTTATAGAACAGGAAAGAATGTTCAGCGCTATACCAGTGCGGCTGGTGGTTGGTTATAAATAATTTACTGTATTGAGAAGAGAAACATTCATATCATGTGTCTGACAAGACAGTATGCCTAGTAAGAATTATTATACCCTGTATACCGGACTCTAATGTTTCCAAAAAGTGGTGTAAAATCAATAGTTATTAATGAAGACTTATTGGTACCAATTTCCAGTAAGGTACATCTTGTAAATAGGTTATACATTGTAGCTAATGGCATTATTAGTGGTTATAAATAATTTGCTTGTGTAAGATCTACCCCCCTGTGTTGAAAATCAGGTTTTCAAACATGTTAACATGTCCCCCTTGCGCCTTTTATATTATAATAGATACACTTTGAGCACAATAAACAGTCAACGACTATTTCCATTCTAAGGGCTCAGTCCCACATATCCAAATGGAGAGCCTCCCGTCCACTTCCAAGCTGTGCAAGTGAGAGGTGAAGTAAACATCCTGCAAATCCGCAGTTTGGTGTTTCATGGACTTCAACTTTAGTGAACTTAGACCAGCCTGCATTTGTGTATGTGTGACCGTGTCCTAACATTGCAGTAAACAAACATTCTGAGAAAACAGATTCAGACAGCCAAGGTTTACTTGTGGGTGGGGCTCGGTACCCGGTGAGGGCTCCGACTGTAGTTCAGCTCATCCTGAAGACTTTCTATCGTAACCCGACCAAGCTCGACCTGAGCCTAAAAGGCATTCTGACTCCGAGCGTGATGTGTTTTTTGCGATTACAGCCGCGTGCACTGTAGGAACATCAACTTGATAGCCCAGCCAACATGACCAAACTCAAACCTGATGGGTTCCAGTCATGAAATGAGGAATAATGTAATTTTGATGAACAAAGAAGAGTTTGAGTGGGTGTGATAAGCTGCAGGAGTCAGACTTTGAGATATGTAATTCATCAGACTCTTTAAGATTCTGACTTACAATATTGAGAAACTTTCCTCTATTAAATTTAAAATATTTATAACTGCGTACGTGGTGGTTTGTTATAATTATAGATTATCTACAAACTTTTCACCAAGTCCTCCAATTTAAACGATCATAGGTCACATGTCCTGATCCTTTGTCACGACCAATAGGAGCTTACCAGTAACAATAGTACGTCATGGTAACAATTATAAACAGGCAGTACATTTGTACTGATGATTAAGGCAGTCACAGTTGGTATTGTTTTGTTAGTTTTATGCAAAGAAATATACTTGGTTAGTTGTAGGTAATGACTATAGTTTAAGTTAAAATTAGCAATCCTTTAAGGGTAAAAGATCTTTGTTGTCATGACAACAGTAATAAATGCACATTCTAGGTATTGGAACAGTCATTGCTGAATCTTGGTTTCACCTGGGAAATGAAGAGTGTGTAAGTCCTGTGTTTTGTTGACCCCTGAAAAAGGCACATTTAGCAACACACAGTTCTCTTCATAGAACTTCCTGCACAGTGAGATGGTAGGTGTAGAAGGTCAGGCACAGAGAAGAGCTGCAGCAGGGACTGAGACTAATATTTATCCTATTTGTCTTAATTAAAACCTGGTGGGGAAATTGTCCTTTAAATTGTCCATTAAATGTGTAAAATGTTTTAATACTCTTCCAATGCCTGTTCTAAACCTGCCTGTTTGGAATGGATTGATCTCTTGTCCTGTGTTAAAGCTCAGGAGCTACTTCAGAATTATTCCTTGTCATTAGTAAGTCCTCCTCAAACAGTTCTACAACAAACTGTCACTTTGTATTGTTTGTGAGCTGGACTTGTGTGCAGAGCTTTTTTTGAACAGTCTATGGTGCAGAGTGAAGTTAGAAAACTTTGTGTTCATCCTCTCTGTTTCATCTGCAATGAAGATTTTATAGTCGATGTTTTTCATAAAATGAAACAGAATTTACTTTCGTACTGTTCACGAGTGAGGCTTGTGTATCAGTTTAAATTACTTCTGTCTCTTCGGTCTGTTAATTGACACAATCTTCAGACCCAAGTTCACAACTCTTCTGAATAAAAGCTCTTGAATTCACCACTAGCATTACAGCAACAAAACCAATTTTGCGCTTTTACTTTGAAGACATCTTGCTACAGAGTAAGTGATCTTATGAATGTTGTTGCCAGGACATAGAAGAGCACCAGTGACTGCTGTGAATATCTTTGTCAGTCAGATGAAATAAAAATAAACTAATATCCTGCAGCTTGACCAAGTTGTCGACCACTGCTGACCGAAGGCACACAACTCCGCCCCCACTGACTGCTACAGACTCACCTGTTTATTCAAAATTCCATTAATATTGAACTTATAACGTGACTCCATTGCACCAAACTAAGCACTGCACTTCCACTGGCAATTTAAAATACACACGCCAAATGTTAAGCCGATAGGATGAAAGGCTTGCGAGATATGCGTTCCACATATAGACAGACAGATGTTTGTGGAATTAGTAGGTATTTGCTTTTCCGTAACCCTCACTGTAACTATGGGAGAAATTGCAAGCATAGTTTTATTATTTTGCCCACATCTGGATGTTCAGATGGCGTCATTATGGATCATCAGGCTGTGCATTTTACCCCTTGTGACAATGTGACAGCAGTCTATTTGCTCCTGTTGATCTCTGTGAACCTGCGGTGACAGCCTCCTCCGTGTCCTCTAATATCAGTGTCTCAAAGCAGCCAGAGGTAGGTGGCTTTGCTGATTGTGTTGACGGGGCACAGACACCATTGCGCCCGTCCAGCTGTCTGCCCTGGGGGGGGTGTGATCTCCCCGAGCTACCCACCTGCCTCCCCTCAATCATGCTGGGGGGCTGCAAGTGTAACTAGCTTCTCATCCTCTCCCATTTGACCCCCTCACTCTTGAACATACAATATACCTTCCTTTTGCACAACAGGAGGAGATATTCAGGAGATTCAGAATTCAGTTGGAGATATACAGGTCCCTCATGAGGAAGCATTTGAGAGAGTATTAATTGAAATGGTCACATATGCATGAGGTTTGTCATAGGGCTGGGCAATTAATCGAAAAATGTATCGAAACCAATATTTATAACCTCTATCCGACAAATACTTCCCCCAACGTGTGCATTCGCAAACTGTCGGGTGTCCGCTACATTCAGTATCACCCTGCTGCATGTCCTCCCTCCTCAATCCCCCGCTGACCTGCACTCACGTTACACTTTAACAATAAACACCAACAATAATCCTTGTAAGTATAACATGTACAGGACTTGACATTAACTTTGTGTTTGTTTGATTTGCTCTAAACTTTAGGAGACACGTATTTAAAACACATTGAAAAACACTCAAACACTTTGCGGGCACGCAGGTGAACTGCTACACAACAACACAATACGTGACATGACGCAGCACAGCCAGGACATCAGAGTTAGAGTGACCGGAACGATCCGGATTCATGATCCGACATCGTCGATTAATTACTCAATAAATAAATGTGATGGTCAGTTTGTATGACGTCCGACAGGGATGAGGAATTCAGCAGGTTTTTATAAAGATCAACTCTACGTGTGAGTGATTAGAAATGAGCAGAGGAGCAGAGTCTCTTGTTGACCGACACTGAGTAATGTGCCGAGTGATGCAGCCCATTGTGGGGGTTGTAAAATAATCGTTCATTAATCGTAATCAAGGTATTGATTTGAAGTCATATTGACCAGCCCTAGTTTGTCATGACGTAGTATAGAGCGTCCCAACGTAGTATTATTGCTTGAAGTGTTACAAAATCAGTCCGATTAAGAGAGTGGCACAGAGCAGAATGTTACATGAATAATGGAGGATACAAGATGAAACACAGCTTTGTCTTTTCTGGCCTGTCAGGCAGGAAACCAGGGAGAGCCATGACTGGCTTTAAGACTGCATGAAGCATCATTCTAACTGCCTATTACTTTGCCTGGGAGTGGAAATAAAAAAAAAGGATATTGATTTCCCCCCCCCCCCCTCCTTAGCATTGGCATTGTCATTTCACGGTCTTATCGCTGCGGCAGACTTAAACATAGCAAAACAATAACGCTTTGTTTTTCAGATTCTATAAGGAAAAGTAATTTTTCATCTGCGTTAATGTTGTGAGATAAAGTTCTGCTACCCTGCCTGCTCCCATAGGTATCACTCATTTTGCATCTCCTTCAAGTGCTGAGAGCTGCCATAAGCCTGACACACTCCAGATTTCAGAGAAGGAGATATAAGTGTTTTCATTGTGTGGCGTGAACATTGTTCAGTGTTTCTGTTGGTAGCCATGATTAATAGCTGTCACTTCCTGAACTCAGCTTGCATGACCGACTATCTCATGACCTTTTCCTTTGCGGGAAATGGTCTGTAGACAATGCAATATGAAGGTGTCAAAGCAATAATTCAGAAACGAAAACGCACAAGGCATAAACTAATTAGAAATCACTCACAGAGAGCATAACTCTGCCAAGGCTGCACAATCCCTTATGTTTGCAATGGTAATAACACAAAAGGTTAAGACATTTTTAATCTGCACTCGGGATTCAAATTCATATCAAACTGCACATACAGTCAGTGAATGGATTGTTGAAAAAATAAAAACAAGACAGTGAATCTACACCAGCACAGTGCAGTGGTATTTTGAGCTGAGATGCTAACATTTAGCCGAAATAGTGTTGACTGTGTTCACCATCTTAGTTTAGTCTCTTAGTAGTCCTGAAAAGGGACTCAAGAACTGTACATACGTATATATATATATATATATATATATAGGCATATAAATATAAAGTATTGTACAGTCAATAGAAAAAACAATAGTATATCAAATTAGTAAAAGTAGCTCTACTGCGGCCGGCTGCAACATTAAAATACAGCTTAAATATTTTTGCATCCATAATAATAATCCAAAAAACAGTACGGTATTTAACTAGAAGGGCACTTGGAGAAAGCTTACAGCCACCAAGGCCACTTTATCACTGTGTACACACATTTCTTCTGCTTACAGCTTACAACAGCTTACACTAAACACAGATACAATAGCCGCATATCAATATGAAGAATTTCAAAACCCAAATTTACTCTTTTTGTTACTGTACAGTATCTGAAAACCCAGATCATTATCCGGATCTGCACCAAAAGTCTACACTACACATTTACAAAGATGTTGTGAAAGCCTTGATCCGCCCCCTTAATCAAATCCGAAAGCTTTATTATTTCTGCCTTGGCTCATACCCCATCCCACCACCAGGTTTCAAGAAAATTGGTTTCTGTACAACCTTCCTTAGCGGAGGCAATAATGTGACACTGATTGACACAAACTTTTATTACACTTTCAGTACATTTTCTCCAACAACAATTTCTCCAGTAACACTTGTTAATTGCTGTGTGACTCTTTTTACTTGAGTAAAAGATCTTATTATGTTTCCCGCAGCTCAGTGTTAGCATGAAGCCTAATTTCCTGTATTCTTATCTGCACAAAAACACTTGCTCCTTCGCTCGTGGTCTAAATTTCCTCCAAATGTAATTGAAATCTGTCAGCAGGTTTTTTTGAGATATATCCTTCTACCATTTCCTCCAAACTGCAACAGAATCTCTTAATGTGTTTGTTCAGATATGGCAGCCTTACAAAAAAAGAAATAACTCGTTCCCCTTAGCTTAAATTATAAAATATGAGATGAGATAAAATCCATTTCACCATGCAAGTAGGAGAAAATCAATGTACACCACAGTGGATTTGCTCAAGTTTTTGGAATCTTGCCAAAATTAATGGCAAAAAAGCAAAAATACATAAATGTAATCAAACTGATGATAACTGGGAGCTGTGTAGTATTTTGCGCCTTCCTAACTCGTCTCTGTTAATAACACTCACCTCTTGCTCACCACTAGGCACCTTTTATCTTCTCAGCAGGATCCGGACGGCCCAATCAAATTGATCTCTGTAAAAAAAAAAAACACTGCGGGCGTGCATCTCCAGGGGGGGGGTGGGGTTCAGCTACTGATTGTGTTTGCGTTTTTCCAGATGGTCACTAAACGGAACACTCATTGATCTGGGGAATGACTACCGGCGTCACATGTCTGGGGGCAGCCTGATCATTAGCAAACTGGACAAGGACCAAGACACCGGGCTGTACCAGTGCACGGCCTTCAACACATGGGGCTCCATCCTCAGCCGCAGAGCCAGCCTCCAATTTGCATGTAAGTGATCCTACAATTGCTAACAGCTTTCTGGCACTGCTCTGACACAGTTATGACATTCTGGCATCTCTTTGTATCTGTTGTGTCTCAGCCTGTCGTCAGAACAGGCTTGTGGACCAAACCTTTTCTTTTTTTTACTTTTAAATTTATACATATGTGTATATATATTCCTCATTTAAATTGCCTGGGAATAGATTAAGAGGGGAATAGAAGGGGAATGGTAATCGAATGAAATGTCAAATGCAACATACACAGTGGGCGAGGCAGCTTCTGACTGCCTTACAACTCCATTGATTCTCATTAGTGGTTCCAACTCTGACAGCAACTACGCTGGGTTTAAATTGACTCATATTTTGCCCAGCCCCTGTGATCCAGACTTTAAAGCACATGAACACGAATAATGCTTAAGAGGTGTTTGTATCTTTTTAATCACCAGTTACCTCTTTATGTATATTACAGCAGATTGTGGGCACATCAGACAGTGACAGGCTGTCATGCAGCACCCGGCAGCATAAGAGACAAAAGGCAGGTTGCAGAGTGTTGCTGTGGGGTGGGGTTCTACCTTCCTTACAGGCACTGCAGAGCCACCTCTCCTCTCTTGATCAAGCCTGCTGACTATTGATCATGTCCAAGGATTGAGAGCCTTTCACTTCCTCTCAGGAGATGGGCTGCCATTATCCCCATAGCTGAGCAATGAATCTCACTTGTGGGGACTGGGTGAGGAGCAGAGCTGCTTGACATTTATTGCCTTGCCTACTGCACAGTGAGGAAGGTCCAGGAGATCAGCATGGCTGATACTCTGTTTGTATGTGTAATGAGGCCACTGCCCCAAGATAGACATAGCGTGCTTCTTTGCTGCTCAGCCTCCAGAATTCAGCTGCACCCACTATAAGCCAACGCGTCCTCACACAGTTCATATGTGAATTAAAAACAACCAAAATAATGTGTGAAATAAGAATAAGAATGTGCAGCATCAACATACTCTTGTCGAGGACTGTACTAGGAACACCTGGACACTTATTCATGCATTTGTCCAATCATGTGCCAGCAGTGAAATGCGCAAATTCAAGTAGATACAGGTCAGGAGCTTCAGTTAATGTTCTTCGAGAAAAAACATGATCTCAGTGAAAATGGGGGAGCTGGTTTGAGAGTTTCTGAAACTACTGATCTCCTGGGACTTTCACACACAACAGTCTCTCGAGGTTAATC
Source organism: Hippoglossus hippoglossus (assembly GCF_009819705.1). Lineage (NCBI taxonomy): Eukaryota > Metazoa > Chordata > Actinopteri > Pleuronectiformes > Pleuronectidae > Hippoglossus > Hippoglossus hippoglossus. The sequence continues at coordinate 25,026,220 of NC_047155.1, read as the reverse complement.
AGAATGGTGCCACAAAAATGACAGAAAGGTCTTGTTGATGATTGAGGTCAGAGGCGAACAGACTGGTTGGAGCTGACAGAAAGGCCATGGTAACTCGGATAACACTACTTCTTACAGCTGTGGTGAGCAGGGACTTTGGGGGCTCCAGGCAAATGGAGCTGGGGGACCCTACACAATTGTCATTGCCGTGAACATTATTAGTCATTCTCTGCAATTGCCTACTCTGCCTACCCTGTTGCAACGCCCATAGGGGTGAGCAGAAAATCATCTCACATGTTAGAACGTGAGGTGGATGGTCTACAACAGCAGAGGACCACATCAGTTTCAACTCCTGAAATATGGGAACAGCAATCTGAGAGTGCTGTGGACGCAGATTCACAAATACTGGACGATGAAGCCTTAAACATGTAGCCTGGTCTGATGACTCTCAACAGCATGAATCCATGGACCTAACCTGCCTTGTGTCAACAGCGCAGATTACTGGTGGTGGTGTCATGGTTTGGGGAATATTTTTTGACACACAGGTTTCGGGTAATCCCGCTAAAAGTGAGGCGATTGACTTCTTGCCTATTGCCAGTAGTGGAGTTTGTCATGTTCGATGTCACAAACACGCTGGAAACGGCAAAGCTCTGTCACCTACCTGTCTCAATACAACACAAACAGTCATGGCAATTTACACCCCAACGTCCCGCAGGAAAAAATCCAGCATCAGTATCTCAACTGCTAAAATAAAGAAGAAATTAACACGCTCAGCCGGGTGCTATGTTTACATGACATGAGCCGATAAAAAACAGTGTCTATTGCAAAAAAATGAATGTTGATGCTGTCCATTGGCATTGCAGACAAAAGCCAGATGTTAGTGGGTGAGAGAGGTTTTTTTTCCCAGTGGAAAATGGGCTTTATTGGCCCTTTAATACTGTGGTAGAACAGGAGATTGGGAGCATTAATGTGCAGCTGCCAACCCTGCAGATATGACGTGATGCAGTCATGTCAACATGGAGCAGAATCTCATTTACATCAATGCAACTGAAAGAGGAACTGCCTGGTGGGAGTCATTCACATTGGACTCCCACATACACATTGCCGTAATGCTATAAGACCATTACAGTTTGGTAGCGCATGGCGCCACCCTATTCAAAGCGAATGAGAAGCGTTTGGTGAGCCTTAGACAAACTCCCACCTTGGTGGGCAATAACGATATATTCTTTTCCCTCACTTTTGATTTTCCGCCAAATTATGTGATCTAAAGTTGCAGACATCAATATTTTTACACGGGGGTCAAACGTCTGCTTGTAGTGGAAAGAGAAAAAATGTGTCACCCTGCTCTGCAGTTCTCTTTGACTCCACAGAAAGTTTTTCTTTCAACTCTTTGTTTTCCTTTTTTTTTTACAGCCCACAAAGCTAATGTTTTTTTCATTCCTACCACTTTCATCTGCCTTGTTTCCAGCTGCAGCAGGCAACTGTTCTCAGTGTAAAACGTCTGACAAACCCACGGTGCACTACCTGCTCAGCGTGAAACAGCTGACAGACAAAGTTAGCAAATAGCTGGTGAATGTAGAGGAGCGCTTTGAAAGAGCTGGTAGATGCACATATAAAACTATATGGAGGGATTTAATATTTGACTTGAAACATTGCTAAATTAATGCATGTGTTGCTACATGCTACATTACTGACATAATCAAGGGACATGTAATTATTTGTTTGATGTGGTTATATGGTTATAATTTATTATAACCACATCAACCACTTTGATCTCTGTTGGAATCTGTAGTCACGTCATCATGTTCCCTTTGTGAGCTTATGTGATTACAGTTTTATGTTATTTATTTACAGATTTCTTTTGAGGTTTTTCCTTCCTCCTGTCAAGAGTTAAGGGCAAAGGGTGCCGCAGCTTGTTAAGCCCTATCATGCTTATTGTGATTTGTGAATATGGGCTAGACAAATATAATCTGATTGATTAATTGATTGATTTATTGAAAATAGCAACATTGAGAAGGATTTGTCGTTATCCCGCTGAAGCAGGTAAACGTAGCTTTAATCTGGAACTCTGCACGCAATATATAACAGGAAATGTCTCTGTGGTGGCGCCACTGCCCAGACCAATCATCTTCGAGCTGTAATGGTCACTCTCTGTAATCTCCAGGCCGCCTATTCTTATATGGCAGAGACTGATTCTGCCTACAAAGGAATCACTGCAGCTACAGTGGGTTTGGCCTCTAGCTCTCAGAGTTACAGTGTGTGGTCAGTTCACTCCAGTGAAGCCCATTATTCTTCTGCACAGAAGCCGGAGAAAACAGAAGTGTATCCCCTCCAGCACCGAGCCCAGCTACAGCTCTAACCTTCTCTGTGCCTTTTTCTTCCGGGATCTGGGCAAAGGGAGTCATCCTGTCCTCGTTTACTAAGTAATTATTAGTAGCTCCCTGTTTCACCTCCCACCGTTTCCAAAACCACTGCTGTTATAATTATCAACTGCTGTTATGCCAGGCTTTTTTTCCCATCAACCACGTGTGCGCATCTCGCTCCCCACTCTCGTAAGTAAATGTCTTGAGGAGATGGACTCTGTATTTACTAAAGCAGCCTGGAGAGATCAGAAGGACATCGCCTCTGTCTGTATTTCAAGTCGGCCATCTCCTCCTGTGGCCTCCTTGGTGTCCTGCCGTGACTTGGCTCTGTTTGATTCCGCTGCGGTCATCAGAGAGCTGCTCATTAATCTTACCAGCGCTCTGTCCCACTTCTCTCCATAATCTTCCTCCTCCTAATTTCCCTTATCGGTCACACTGACTTTCTTTTGTTTGTGTTTGGAAGGCTTACTCTAGGCTGTTAGCCAGAGGGTGCAGACAGAGTACAGAGCGGACTGCGGCAGCTTCCCTCCATCAGTCATGAAGCCAGGGATGGTTTATCATCCCAGGTTCCGTTTTTTTCTTCTGCCAGCAACTGTTCATTCATTTGCAGGGGGATAGATTGTGCTGAGAGTATTGATGGGGAAGCTAATGCTTTTAAGTGCAAGATTACACCACATTTAATAATGATGTTACTTATTGCTGCTGGCACTGAAAACTGTCATTTGTCATGCACACTCCCCCGTGTTTGTTCAGTCCGCGCGCAGCGTTCCCCCCCCACACACTCATTTTATCCAATTTTGCCTAATCTCTTCCTTGTGTTAAGTGTTGTGTTGCGGGGAAACATCCCCAAGTCGGGTCCATCTATTTCATCACCCCCTTCCCAGAGGCCTTTGAAAGTGTCAGAGGCTATCAGGAGGTGTTCCAGGACAATCAATGGTGCCCTATTAAATTCCCAGTGCTCAACATATCACATCAAAAACATGTTTGGGTGCATCAGTGGAAGGAGTTTGGGAATGTGTCCCCCGATAGAGATAGAGATATCCTTTTGTAAGACACCCTTGGCAAAATAGACAATTTAAAAATATACGTTATGAATGTCTAATATTTAGTTCTATGCTGTTTGGTTTAACTTCTACTCTCACCTTACTTGACTCATCAGATCTTGATCAGTTCAAAACCCAAGCTGTAAGGAGTGCTGTCAACGTCCGTGAGGGCCAGGGAGTGGTACTGCTTTGTGGACCGCCGGCATATTCTGGAGGTAAGTTTTGTGCCTGCGCCCATCGTTTCCTATTTCCACCTGACTCAGAGTAATTACCTCTACCCATTCCACATGGCAACCTTTGATAAGGGATTACTCCTTTACTCCAAATGAATCTCTCTTTACACCCATTTATGTGCGCAGATGCTCCTAATAATTCTCGCCTTATGTTGTTTGTACAGAATGTTACTATGTCGATCCTCAGCTGGGTGTTTTTCCCGCTTATCTTGAACGTTTTTCTAATGAAGGCAATGTGTCTATCAAATTGGTCTAATAGGAATAGTTTGATATTTTGGGAAACATGATTCTTTTCTTTCTTGCTGAGATTCAAATGAGGAGATCGATACCACTCTCAGAGCTGTCCATTAGATGTGACGCTACTCTACAATTATCAGCATGTTAACTGAGCTTAGCATAAAGTGTGACAGCGGGGTGGGAAACTGCAGGCTCTCTGAAAAGATGGGTGACGATATTGGCATGTTTACTTCTCTAAAGCGGGGCATAGAATTTCAGCTAGTTTTTCAAACCGCTTTCTGAGACGCGCAACTTATTTTAGAGTCTTTCAGCTTTGTTGTGCATCATATGTCATGCAGTATAGAGGGGGGTGGGATGAGCAATCAGACGCTGCATGTCAGAAATGTTGGTCGGCCATCTTCAAGGTCTTGCGCAGTTAAAGCATAGTTACACTTCTATTCCCCAAACCCAGCATCTTTTCCCTCATTGCGTCTGGCTGGAAGCAATTGCTGAGGGAGTAAGTAAAAAGAGGGTGTAGCTAGTGGTCAATTAGTAGTCTGAAACATTTTGATGTCTTTCTGCAAAATAGCCAAACCAAAATACGGAGGAGCCGACAGTAACGCACAGTGGGAGCAGTCAGGATGTGTCAGCCAATCTGACCGTGCAGTGTGAGCACATAAATCGTGAGCTCTGGCTTCACATCTCAGACGATTTACTTTTACAGAGTCAGGTGGAATTTAACTACAACATTTTTAAAGTCTCACATTTTATGCCCAGATTAAATCTCTGATTAATATGGTATATGTCATAGAATATGTTATAGGGAACAAGATGTAGATAGGAACAAGTCTTACAGGGGGTTACATACTGTCCACTAATAGGCTGATTTTGGAGGCGGATAACCAGCTGCTGACAGTCGCCTTATAATTGCGTAAGTCACACATTCAAAAAATGCCTCAGTTGTTTTAATGGCCAAAAAAAAGTACATTACGACTGAGACTCTATGAACAGGAGATAAAGATGCCGCCTGCTCAGCCCCACCACCCTGCAGACAACTGAGGACATATGGACAATGGCTGCTGCCTCACTTGTCCCCCCTCTTGATACAGTCGCTTGCACGACCAATTTCCTTCACAAGGGAGGCGTTTGTAGAACAGTGCCGTGTACAGCTGGTCTATGGGATAATGGGTCAGAGTACTCTGTGTGAAATGCAGTTTGACAGCTTGCCTCTCTGACATAGGCTTATACGCGGTTGGCTGCTGTAACCGTAGCACTATTGTGTTTTCTCACATTTTCTCAAGTGAATGAAGGTAAAGCAGGGTGAGCCGGCCGTCCCATTCTTCCCTTCCTCACCCCGTTTCTCCCTGTTTCTCTCTTTTATTCTCCCCTTTCCTCTTTTCTCTTTCCCTCTTGAATTTAGAAAATATTGATGTGCTACATAACCTTGAACTAGACTGAGCTGATTTTTTCCCCCTCCACTACCACATTCATGGTCACATCTCTCGGCTATGACTCTGATATAATATTATCATAGTAAATTGTTCTTGTGTGACTTTTGTTCTCCAACAAAGACATTTGTTTACTCAAAGGGCCTTTTTGTGCCACGTCAGTCCCTTTTTGTGTTTCATAAAAGCCATTCATTTACAATAATTCTATCACTTCACATTACAGTTGAGATGGAGGTTATGCTGAGTCTGAACTATGTAGCTCCGGCTTGCCTAATCAGAATGAGCTTTGTATCTGCGTCGCTGCACCGAGCTCGGACGCTTGATCCCAGCCGAGGCAGAGAGGCTTGCTCCCTTGGGGGGCATCGGATAAGCTTGACAGTTACTGCATACACCTTTTGACTCCGAGCCCCTCACCACCAAAGTGGAAGATTATACGGCGCATCTCCTCAGTCTTGCAAGTCTGCGAAGCGTGCACTTCTCAAAATGACATGGTAATTCATCATGGCAGGTCTCTCCTTTCTTATGGTAGACCTGCTACTTGCAAAAGGGCATGACAATATATTCCTACTTCCGTACATCAATCTGTCTATCCCTTCCTCCACTCGTGCCTCCCATGAACTAAGTCACTCAGGGACCCAGGAAAAAGGAGGCCATGTGTCAGGGGAGGGCCACTGACGCACTGTAATCCATTTTGTTTCGCTCCCTTTCCTTAAGTCTCCCTTTTATTCTGCACTGATAACTATTACACTTGCCATGTCTTGGTATCACTTACCAAGGAAACTGAGATAAGTGAAGGAAAATGGCATGCTAACATTTTTAGGCCACACATAAGTCGGTTTCTTTTTGATCCAGCTATCCGAGCCACAGAGACGACACAGACAAAGCCAAGTATGTGCTGAATTGTCTGCTGGGTTTCTCTCTATAACCCTGTAAGGTCTTGACCTTACGGTGATGTCAAGTCTGAAGTTAATGGAATCTGTCAGTGAATGAGCAGTGATGGTAGATCAGCACTGCAATAAAATTGTTCTGTTATCCTTTCCAGAGCTGGCATTTGCATGGATCTTCAACGAATACCCGTTCTTTGTCCAACAAGACAGTCGTCGGTTCATCTCTCAGGAGACTGGGAGTCTGTACATCACTAAAGTGGAGCCCTCAGATGTTGGGAACTACACCTGTGTGGTGAACAACACCGTCACGAGGGAGAAGGTGCTCAGCTCTCCAACACCCCTGGTCCTCAGAAGTGATGGTAAATGCCACAGGGAATCTTTACACCCTTACCCACTGGTTCATCCTACTACCCACTAATGTTTTGGCTTTGTTTGTAGAGTCAACAGTAACCTATGCTGTGTTTTAGGTTAATATCATTCACCATTACTCTTTTAAAGAAAGTAATACAGAGGTATTGGAAATAATCCTCAAAACACATTGGGAGGTGGTTTGGGATGCATGTGGCCACACTCGCCACATATGAAGGGGGCCGCCCTACCCAGCTGATGTCAGAATCAATCGTGTATTTATGGCTCTCAGTGACCATAGGTTGATTTGTTTGTGGCCACGACATAAACACTGACCACAACATAATGATTTCTAATTTGGGTAAAATCTTTATTCATAGTGGATCTGTGCACAACTCATTGATTCATTCAGCCCCTCCTTACTCCTCTCTCGACTGTCTTATTTGCACCAACGCACACAAACACACACACCTACACACACACACACACACACACCTACACACACACGCACACACACACGCACACACACACACACACACACACAAAAGTGTGTACTTCTGTCTTAGTTAGGACACTCATTGGCATAATGGATTCCCTAGCCCCTAACCCCCTAACCCTAACCAACCAAACAAAATGCCTAACCCTAAACCTAATTCTAAAACCAAGTCTTAACCTTCAAACAGACCTTTGAAGAAGTGAGGACTGGCCAAAATGTCCTCACTTTCCAAAAATGTCTTCACTTTGTAGGGTCTATGTAAGCAAATGTAAAAAGACTCAAATGTATTTTTCTGTTGTTTCCCTTGTTCGTGATTCTGTCTCTTTTTATCTTTTATTTTTTTAATTGTCCTCACAAAGTTATAAGTGGTGTTACCTCTTCCATTGAACAATTTTTGGCCAAGCAAAGACTGAAGCATTCAGAAAGCATTTTGACAGGACAACGTTTGAGACTAAATTTTTCTGTTTATTGCTCATCTCAAAGAATTATTATTATGGAGTTTTCTGCACAAATAAAGTTGCTGCTTCTAATCTGAAAATTGCTCTCTCTTCAAAATCGACCTCATATCAAAAGAGTTGCTATTTATCACAGTTCTTTGAACAGAGTTTCACTGATTATATTTCAACAAGATGGTCGAGTCTGCCTCACATCTTTAAAATTCTGTTGAAGAAAAAGATTGAAAATCAACTTTTTAAACCAACTCTTTCTTTTACTTAACTATGCCCTGAAAAATGTGTGATTTAACATTTGCGGGAAACGTCATCGATGTGTCACATCACATTCCTCAGAGCACCTTCGGGGTTACCAGGTTGTGAATAATCCCTTTTGTCCGTCTTCCGGCAAAGGAAGCATAAAACGTAAAAATGTCAGCGCTTTCATGAGTGAAGTGAGAGTTTGAATTGTGATGTATCAGTCAATCAGAAATATGCCTACGGAAAATGTCACAAAAATGTCCGACCTAAGCATTTAGATGATATATTTTTGTTGAAGGAGATGCAATTTTCATATTCTGCACGTTTCGTCTGATGCTCAGACTGATCACAGCTTTTCAAAGTCTTCCGTGACTTTTAAATCTGAAAACATGCACAGGACCCCAGGTCAGCTCTTGCTGCCAGACTTTGGGTTGGTAATAGTAAAGGGCATATTAATATATCTTACAACGTCTTTGACCCCCTTCTAGTGATGTGAATATAAATAAAGTCATAAATGAAGTCACATTGCCACAGGTGATAAATCTCTGCTCAGTAAGACTTTACCCTGATGTGTTCCCTGAATCATTTATAAGCCACCTCTGATTTCCCCTCCCAGCCCTTCAGTGGTCACTTTTGCTCAGCACAAGACTTTTGTGATAGCTGTCCCATTGTGTTACTGCTCTCTCTTTGATCCAATGCATGTGTAATGTGTGCTGTTAATCATTGATGTAAAAAGCTTGCCATCTATTGTCTCCTTTTTGCAGGAGTAATGGGTGAATACGAACCTAAAATAGAAGTTCATTTTCCTGACTCAGTTCCAGCTGCGAAGGAATCGGTAGTGAAACTGGAATGCTTCGCTCTGGGAAAGTAAGTCAGCTGCTATTGTGTGCATGTGACATAATCTGGAGGCTCATTCATGCATGAATTAGTGCTACTCAAGATGATTTAAGGATGCAAAAGCGTAACATTACTCATTCTTTGATTCATCAATCCATACTCGGGCAAGGAAAGACAAGGGAGCAGAAATCAAAGTTTTTTTAAGAGCGTCTGAGGTCTGAGCAATAGCAGTTTGATTCGTAGGGAACAATAATTCCCCGGGCTTTTGCATCAACAACTTTTTGTTTTGTGCTTAATCACACTTTGATCACAACGACTGACATTTGCCGTCATGGGAACTTTTTGTTCCTCTTTTGTAGCCCCGTCCCAGAAATAAGCTGGAGGAGAACCAGCGGCGTCCCTTTCCCCAGCAAAGTCAAGATGAAGAATTCAAACGCCATCCTTGAAATCCCTAATTTCCAGCAGGAAGACGCGGGGACGTACGAGTGCATGGCAGAGAATCGACGAGGCAAAAATGCGGCGCGGGGCCGTATTTCATTCCATGGTTAGTGAAGCATTTCAAATTGAATGAGAGTGAATGCAGAAATGAATGTGTTCCTGTAACAGATTTCCACATTTGGATGGGAAACGTGCATATGACCAGCAGTGTGAATCTCATTTGCTGGACAGAAAACCTATTTGTCTATAATGTGAGAGATATAATAATCCATGAAATTGCAGGATGGGCCATGGAGGATGGCTTTGTAAAGTAAAGAGTTAATATTATTTCCAATTAACTCCCCGTCAATATGTAATTCTGTTTACAAACCTGTGTTTTTCATTATGTTTCTAATCCTACTTGTTAAGTTTAAACTTTGGTGATTCAATGCGAGGCTGCTTTAACAGCATTATGATTTCTGATACTGCTCTTTACTAATCCACTGCCTGTGTAATTAAAAAGGTAATCTCTTTTTATTTCCCTCAAGCTAAACCTCACTGGCTCCAGACAATGACGGACACGGCTTTGTCCATCGAGGAAAACCTCTTCTGGGAGTGTAAGGCCAATGGAAAGCCTAAACCGTCCTACAGCTGGTTGAAGAATGGGGAGCAGGTGCTGGGTGAGGTAAGAAGACCCGTTCAGTTTCTGGTTGTAGTACAAACAGGTGAAATGTACAACGAGGGACCTGAATGTACTGTATGTGGGGAGACACATAATGAGTAAAGATGAATGTGTGTATTATCCACATTATCTCACCCCGATGGAAAACCTTATCGGAATGATGACATCCAATCCATCTGCCACATTATCTTGGTTCCTTCTCCCCACCATTGTAATATGCAGTCGTTCTTAAATCACTTTTGCAAGGGACTGACCAGCCTCGGATACGACTTGTAGCTTTTGCCAGATTTGCTTAAGCTTGCAGGAAGAGACAGATGGGTGGATTTATTTTTTTGCCTCAAGAACAATTGTACAGATGGTTTTTAAAACCTGGTTGAGATCCAGGCACAGTGCAAGCTAGTCTACCTCCAGATGTGATCTGGCCGACCTGATGGGTTTTCCGTGCATTTTAATGCCTCTAACATGCACTTTGTTCCTAACTAGGTTATATATACAAATACAAAAGATTTAGTGTTTGGACACAATTTTAGAGGCAGCATGTATTTTTCACAAAGTCGGTGGAAACTGTCTGAGCTATAAATGTTTAAACTTGAACAAGATATTTATATGAATCCCAGTAATTTTTGCAGAGAGACAGTTCGGTCACAGACACAGACACACTGTCATTAGCTATATTGTAGCTAATTTCCGCTGTTGGATGGGAATAAACCCTAATTGTTCAGTGGTCACCTTTGTGTGAATGACAAAAGGTCACGAGAACTCGCCTTTTTCTCCATCATGCCGACCCTGGTAGTAACATCTGTCCCGATTTGATCACATGTGCTAAGTTCAGGTCTAAACGCACTCAAATGTGTTCTGAATATGTCCTGAGATCCTATCACAGAAACCACAGTCAGAGGTGGTCTGGGACACGTGGCCACATTCCTTTTGCTGTGTGAACACAAATATGTCCTCGTCCATACAGTATATGAAGGTCCGCCTACTCAGCTAACGTCCCTTTGACCCGCTACAGTTTCAAAATGAATCAAATGCATTTTTACGCTTCTCGGTGTCCATACAATTATTTGTTTGTGGCCACAGCCACAATGTCAATACTGACCACCACCACCACATAATGATTAATACTTTAAATTGATAAAATCTCTCTCTCTCTCTCTCTCTCTCTCTCTCTCTCTCTCTCTCTCTCTCTCTCACGCCAACACTCTGACACACACGTAAAAACAACATAATTTGGTCTTTGTAATGACAGTCATGATGTTTTGCTTGTAGAGCAGGGAAGTGAGATCCGTTCACAGCTGGTCACAGGACACATTCAGGACGTATTTTAATACACAAGTAGTTAATGCTGTCCACCTACCAGTGTATTCAATTTTGATGAGCCCACATCTCCCTCTGCGGCACTAAGGATCTCAAACTAGCTCAGTGGGTCAAAATCATCAGAAAACATCATTATCGAAGCCATTTATTATATTATATTTTCAACTGAACCCCAGAGAATAAATCACTTTTTTTGCTGCTGGTGTTATTGTCAACATTGCTTCCTCTCTGTGTATCTAAGATGCAGGTTCGCAGTTTTTCAGCTCACCTTCACCCCTCATCTCTTCCCCCATTCCAAGCTGAACATACGCCACAATGCCACTTTGGCTCCTTACGCTTTTTTTCCCTTTTCTCTCTCCTGCTGTCCTCCTCCCGTCATGGTGCACCAGTAATTGCTGCTGTGCCTTTGGACATAATAGACTGGCCTTGCAATGGATATGCATAACTGTTTCTCTTTCCTCCTCAGGGCCGGGTGCAAATCGAAAACGGGGCCCTTTCTATAGCAGCGCTAAACGTGTCAGACTCTGGGATGTATCAGTGTGTGGCTGAAAACAAACATGGCATTATTTATTCCAGTGCCCAACTAATGGTGTTAGGTAAGATGGCCTCCCTCGCTGTGCTTTTATGCTGCTTATCTGTCTGTGCGTTTGATCATCTCCTAAGATAAGATAAAAAAAACCTGGAGCCTGCTCCTCAGCAATCAGTCTGCAGCCTCATTTGATGTCACTATGGGCTCCGTTAGCAAAAATATGAATCTGATGGAGTGTCTCATTTTACTCGCAGTCGTTTCATCGTATTGATTTGGAAACTACAAACGCCTTGCTTTGTTGCATTGTGCATGCTTTCTCATGTAGATGGGGTATTGATTTATTTGCAAAGCTTTGATGACTTCCATCTGACTGACTCGATGCGAAATTCAATGCTGTCTTGATACATACGATGACACTTAGGTCCAAATGGTGGCTGACAAAATGTAATGATGAGTATGGATAATGGCTGCCACCTCTGCAGGTTGTGTGTGTGTGTGTGTGTGTGTGTGTGCATGTGTGAGTGTGTGTATTTTGTTTAAGGGTAGCAGGTAGGTCCAATGGGCATTTCTGCTAAAATTGAACTGAGCACTGAAGAGGAGTCCATCTCCGAATAGCATGTCTGATCTGAAAAGCTTTATGTTGCCTATATTTTTTTAATCTCGCACCCTTTCTCTGCCCCCCCAACAAACAGCCTCACCTCCCAGCTTCTCCAAAAGTCCGTTGAGGGCCTTGCTAAAAGCTCGCTCAGGCAGCGAAGTCACTCTCGAATGCAGGCCTCAGGCCTCGCCCCCAGCAATTAGCCTGTGGAAGAAAGGGAATGAGATCCTGCAGAGAAGTGAAAGGTAGGATATATATCCAAGCAGCTTTTATTCACATTCACTGGGAGCGGAATTGTTTGAATAGTGTATTTGACATTTGTGCAGATGCATAGAATGGAGGTTTAATGAGGATAATTAAGGGCAGCAAGGCAATCATGGAAACTGCACATGGCTAAACTACTCTGTGCACCTTCATGTGCAAAGAGCTTGGTGTGAGGAATTCAGATGCTAACTGGTCTTATCAACGCTGCATGCATTCAATATTTACAAAGATACAAGATTTGCAAATGAAGCCACTGTTGAAGATGAGAGTCGATTTGCTTTTAGAAAGCAGTAAAACTGAGGCTGTTGCACTTGTAATAACCTGAGGTTAAATGTTCGACTTTATCTTGACATACAACGTGATTCACGCAATCACTGAAGATGCAAAGACAAAAGCCTTGTTGCATATTTGCGAGTGGAGACGTCTCACCAGACACAAAACTCCAAACGCAGACATGACACAGATAATGAGCAAACTTCAAGCACCACTTACTGCGGAAGAAAGTGGTGCTTGAGTTGGTTTGTTGTCCTTCTAGGTCTGACTTCTCGTTGAATACACCAGGAGCTGAATTTGAGCTACTGAACAGATTCCACAAAATACAGAGCAACTAATTGATGGTGGAGAAATCCAAAAGAAAAATCAGAGGCAAGAAGTGACACTTTTAAGCAATCCATCTGCACTCTTTTCATCAACGTGATTGGAGAGCGATGAAAAGCTGGGTTGGTGAATAAACCCTGCTGCAAGTCCATGCACGCACGTTTGGAATTTGTTGCACACACACACACACACACACACAGGCAGGACAGACTGAACAAAAACAAGTCAAATGCTCACATCCCAGCGTTCTAAAGAAATGCTTAACTTTGTGCTGTTTGAATTATTCCCTGTGCTGGTAATTCAAAAGGAAGTCTGAAAGGGAACAATACGAGCCGAGCATCTTGTCAAAACAGCACCGACTCTCTTTAGTCGGCTGAGGATGGGGAGCTGCAGCTGCAGCAGCAGAAAATTGTTCAAATTCCCAAGCTGAATGACATTTAGCACAGTGCATGTGAAGCCCACATACCCTTTCAAGGTGCATAATGCTGGATGTACAGGGACACCGGCAGGGGAATGTTTTCTCATATATGCAGTCACGCTGTAAATTGGAGCAGTCTTTGGGAAATGAATTGAATTCACATTTTGTGTCACTAAATATCACATCATTTAAAGGTAGTTTCACCTAAATTATGAAAGGCATAGTTCCTAATTACCCTCCGTGGTGTCTATCCATGCAGAGAGCTTTAGCTTAGTAATTAGATATCAGTCTCGGAAATATCTGCCTCCACCCCCTTGTCCCTTGTTGACCTGGATAATCTACTGAACTCGCAGTCAGCAGTTTTTTTAATCTGGACTATTCCTTTGACAGAAAGTGGCTCCAATGAAAACAGTGTTCCCAGTGTTTGACCTAAATATGATTATTGAAGCAGCCCTAGTGCTGTTACTTTAAAGTCATGACATGTTCCAGTCATCAGTTTAATAACATCTTATGATTGATGGCATCAAATGCAGCAGAAAGACATCTGTTTTTCAACATTCTAAATTACTAAAAGGATTACTTTGGGTTTACTTACATTACTTAGGGTGCTGCTAGCTATAAACAGACCCAGTTTGCTGTAGATCCACATAATGATCCAGATCTCAATTTATGTAAATGCATATAATTATAAAGTGGCCAGTCAGCCTTAGCGGAGGTACGTGCTCTCCAAGTGCCCTTCTAGTTACATAACTGGTTTTCAACAGGTTTTTCAAGGCTTTTTCGAAATTGAATGGTGAGGAAAGACATAGTTCCATAATTAGCTAAAACATCTGGGTCGAGATTTAATTACAGCAATCTTTAAAGCTGGTGTGTATGTATGCGGCTAATAAAGATGAATTGATTAGATCTGATACGGAAGCTGTAATTAAATGTGAATCATCGTTGTACAGTCTAAACGCAATAGGTTCCGGAAGGCAACTTGATCGGTAGGATGAAGAAACTGTTAAAGTCAGCACAGAGAGATCTATAGGGGAGGAGCAGCCTCAATATGAACCAGGCCTTACAATCAACTCTATGAGTGCTGCACTGGGCAACACATTTCTTTGTGAAGAAGACCACTGAGAGTTAAAGCAATGCACAAGTCAAGAATATGTCTGCTTTGAAGCACGCATTTGTGAATCGTACCTCAGAGCTTCCTCTGACTCACTGCCTTTATTTGTCACTTTTGGCCGCAGTAGTGCAGCTGCCTTGGGCAACCTACCATCAGTGTGTCACACTCTGATGCTCTCCACTGAAGATGGCTATTTTCAAATAAAACACACACGTACAAATCAACTGCATTGCATAGTGTTAGTTACTGTTCAATTTAATTATATTCAGCTATAATTATGTTTATTCCATGATTATTATTTCTCATAAAATTTGGAGGATGTGGGATATTGCCACAGGGCTATGTGCTTATGCAGTGCTGTATTATATTATGTATCATAGCATGTGTTGGGCTTTTATTAGATATCCCGTCAGTCAGTGACCTCCCAGCATGACACAGCTTCCTCTCTGACTTCAGCACATAAAGCCCGTACAGCACATTTCATTTATTCATTGAGTTATTCAGTGACGCTGTGTGTAAAATACTTCCTCATTTAGAAATGTGTTGGTGAGTTTAGCTCACCACTGAGTTGGGGTGATGGGTCATGCTGCCCGCTGCTACCCTGCATCAAAGACTCCCATTTTACTGGGATTTAGAGGAAAGCTTTATAGCACCCGGGTCAAAGTGCTTTTTCAGAGGCTTTTACATTTTTGAGAAGAACATGAATCTGGTAGAAACTCCACTCTGTAAACTTACTGCATCACGGAGAATAATAAAAACTAGAAATGGCACTCAGTGGAGCACATACCTCCGCCAAGGCCAAACAGTCCCTTTATGAAACCACATTTAAATTCACTAGATCCTGGTGTTATTATTTGTATCTGCAACAAATGGCACACAATCATAAATACAATTTCTCTAAAAATGCCTGATTTCAATGCATTTTTTCCATCCATGAATTATTCTCTGATAAATTAACGAAAATGTTGAAAAATGCACTCATCTCACAATGTTGATGAAAGTGAAGAAGAATGTGGAGATCCACCCCCTGATCCAGATCTGCACCAAAATGTAATGGGGTCTTTCCTGACCTATACTGCATCCTTCCCCCTTGTGGGAATCTATCCTGTGGTTTTTGCGTAATCCTGCTAACTAACACACACATAACTAAACACAGATCAAAAAAAAACCTCCTCGGTGCAGGTAAATGTGAAGATATTGAATATTACCACAAAACAATGAATGCAGAGGGATGCATGCAAAGCTCAGCTCTTTTGTCTTATAGTCAGTACAGTTAAAAGATGCTCTGCTTCCCTCAGGATTACTCTGCTTCCCAACGGAACATTAAAGATCACCAATGTCACCAGACGGGACGCGGCCAGCTACACCTGCATCGCTAAGAACCAGTTTGGGACAGCAAGCACCACTGGGCGGCTGCTCATCACTGGTGAGGGCCGCTCTTCTTCATCAACGTCTACTAAAGCAAATCACATC
This sequence comes from Hippoglossus hippoglossus, assembly GCF_009819705.1. Classification (NCBI taxonomy): domain Eukaryota; kingdom Metazoa; phylum Chordata; class Actinopteri; order Pleuronectiformes; family Pleuronectidae; genus Hippoglossus; species Hippoglossus hippoglossus. The sequence continues at coordinate 25,010,272 of NC_047155.1, read as the reverse complement.
CCACTAACCTCTCACTTTACATTACACCATCAAAGCTCTTCAGTCTTCTTCAACTGCATTTACTGAGAACGATGGTAGATTTGCCTCTGACCTTACTTTCACCAGCTGCCTGCGAACTGTTCACTCATGTTTTCCAGGTATTCAAAATGAGAAACTTGCTCACAGATTATAAGAAACTCACTGTGATATGCATTTATTTTACAGATGCAAATGAGAAGACTCCACTTTCATATCTGTATGTTAAATGTGACGCGACCATCGGCAGAGGGCTAACTGAGCTTAGCTAAAAAACACACACACTACAATTTAATTAATTTGTTTATTTACGTTAACTTTTATATATTTCAGTATAGTTATATGTTTTTTCTTTTCGTGAAATTCCACTTTTAGGTTTGATGCAACTGAGCAAGTCTTTAATTGTGTTTTATTGTGTTTTTCTTTAGGGGGCTTTTGCCTTTGGGATTAATTAAGCTGTGTTGTTTGTTATGTAGTTTAGCAGAAGAAGACTGGAAAATGGGAAAATTACCAATTTACTTTCAGTTAAACCAAACGGCCAATCCAATCACTATTGAAGCAGGTAACTGGGTTTGATGTTGGAAGGAAAATCACACTGCTGATGGTTCAGAATAAACTCTTTTGAAACAAACAATGGATATACACAGATCTGCAGGAACAGCATTAATGCTGTGGCTCTTCAGTGTATACTTCATGAAAATCCATTTAGAACCCAGTTTATAATCAAATTAAAAAGGCTGGTATATGTTATGCAGAATAGCAGCAAAGCAGCAAAACATTATCCTTGATTTAGTTAAAGGTCATTATTTGTGGATTCAGTGACATAACATGTTCGTGCAGCCCTCTGGTTTACCTGTTACAGTGTGTGTATATTTGTGTGTGTGTGTGTGTGTGTGTGTGTGTGTGTGTGTGTGTGTGTGTGTGTGTGTGTGTAGCCACCTGACTTATTTTTCTCATTAGCTTCTATTCTTCTCGTACACTGACAGCTGAACCATTTAATGGCATAGAATTTAATTACTTTGACCTTTACTCAACATACTGTGAGGCCTCCAATCCACCGCCATCTCCAAGTGGGAGCGCGCTCGCGTCTCTGTAATCCTGTTTTAAACATTTTCTCCCAAATTGATCCTGGAACATAAACTGCGAAGACGAGATGTCATTAATTGTTTCTAATGGACAGGTTTGGAATTTAAGTGCTTATTAAAAATCAGGAAAAGCACACATCCATGGGGATTTTAATGATGGCGCCTTGATTTGGCCGTGAGTCGGAGTGAGATGGCGGTTGCAGAGGTCACAGCGGTGTTAAAGGTTCCCGTGGCAGTGATATTAACATGCATGCTATCGTCTGTTGTCTGGCCAGAGCCCACCAGAATCACCATGAGGCCCACTAACATGGAGATTATTGTTGGCGAGAGCATCGTGCTACCCTGCCAGATTGCCTGCGATCCAGCGCTGGATGTGTCTTTCTCGTGGGCATTCAACGGCCAGCTCATCGACTTCCAGCGAGACAGCGATCATTTTGAAAGAGTGGGCGGGGTGAGTCATCTCAAGCGTTAAACTCAGCTACTTTCTGGCTATTCTGGGATTAATTGGGACATACTGTGTGGTGTGCAAGGGTATGCTCTACTGCCCTGCAGAGGGCTTCTTAGACACCGATAATACCGAAGCAGAGAGATTTATGCCAAGACTTATCCATTTGAAAGTTTCCCTGTGTTCACTGCAGAATGTTATATCAAAAAAAGTAGAATCTTTCATTTCTTTCATTCATATGCTGTAAAACCCTCAATGAATGGCACTATCCGGTCAGTAATCGGGATCTTTAGTTTTTGAATTAGCTGTGTGAGCTTCAGTGTTTTACACTTCTAGAAATATATTAGTGAAATGCCATTTCATTCATACGGACGGTCCTCATTAATGAAGTCTTTACACTTTTCTTCCCTTCAACTTCTAATTCCCGCACCTCAAGGGAGAACATTTTCTTATCATCTCCCTCTGCCATAATTGAATTTGCATACCTATTTATGAATCTTGAGCCCCCAAAATAATTAAGTAATGAGCGGGCTGGCATTCACCAAGGGCAGGCCCGCCACCCGTAGATGTTCATTTGAAATGCTTATGTCTTGAAATAATGATAAGTGGTGACTCTTTGTTGAGTATTTGTACCTTTTGATGAAGGGCAAAGCCATTTGTTCATAGCTTGTCGTAATAAAGTTTCAGTCTTTTATATTTGCATATTATAATGTATTTGATCATATCCAAGGTCATTAGCCCGATCAGTGCCATTCACATGTTAAAGGTTGGCATAATATCTGAATGCAAATGACTAACGACACTGAACTGTGCTTGGGAATACGATGAGATATAGTTTTCACAGAAACTGTTCCCCCTGTCCATAGAGATTAACAGCCCCCTGCTCAACAGCCTCTGATGAATGAATTAGCATAATTAAAGCAAATATGCCTCATCACTTCCTTCTTGCCAAGGCACAACGCCTTGCTTTCAGTTGCGAGCTCTCAGGTCGGCCAGGTGGCTGCTGACACTGGAGGGAAAATCAGACATGGCGAACACTGCGTAAAAAACTGTCAGGTGAAAGGAGAGCAGATGAAAGGGGTGGGGGGGGGGGGGGAGCAGGAGAGTCTCTTTAGCCCATGGCTCCATAGAAGTGCCATTCAGCTCCACTCTGCTTTGTCAGAAGCTTCAGAGAGTTGGAGATCCACGGGCGTTCTTGTCCAGTTGCTGTGGAGTGAAGCTATGATCCACTTGCCACTGAGGGGGTGATGAAATCTGCCTTGACTGCAGCGAGTCCTGGCTAACCCCCAGGTGACTCCTTTATAAAGCAACTCACTCCTTCTCACCCGCTGACATGCTTAGTGACAGGCCGACTCGAGGGGTGACTTTCAGGAGGTAGATCCCTAAGCTCAGTCAAAATGAGATCTGAATAATTCTGTTTGAATGAATAGTTTAATGCGTCTTTGGAAATCACTGTTTACCTTGGTACATTGTACATATGTCATTTTCAAGGACAAAGTTGGTGATGAGGATGGATGTTTCACGAAAAAATACTGTTACTACTTTTATACTACTACTCGATAATTACCAGGAACCATTTGCTATTGTACTAAGTGCACAAATACAAACAGAGACACACAGATGTAGAGAGCAAACCCTTAAAGGTCTTGGCATAGCTGTGGTAGACTCAAGATTAGATAGCTTCATCTGGCAGAGTTTGCACTTCATCTCAACTTTGTTTCTTTTTCTTTTTGAAGGAGTTCCAAGTTCCACACAGAACTTTTTATGTCTGTAGTCATCTTTGGCATTTGATATTTCTCCTGTTTGTATGTTCAAATGCCACAGAAAATACTGTGCTGTAAAATAAAATTTAAGGCATGTTAGATCATCCTAAAAGTCGTCTTTGGTAACCAAACCTCTGTAATTGTCTGGGAAAAGCTCAAAATTGCAGTGGAAAAGCGGCATGACATGTATTGTCTTTCTTTTTCATTAAAAAGATATTTTTCAGACAGTAAGCGTGAAATGAGGAGCGAGAGAACAGTGGGAGACACACAGCAAAGGGCCGGGTCGGAACCGAACCCGCGGCCGCTGCAGGAGGACTCAAGCCTCTGTGTTGTCTTTCCATTCAAAGCTTGACACAGCTTATTCCTCTGTAGCGTTGCGCTCTATTGTTGTCCAACGACAAGAAAACTCCAGTGAGTCACTCCGTTGTCCTGGATGACATGTTACTGCATTACAATGAACATGGGCGCTGTTGCTTATTCTGAGTCCACCCCCTCGCATACCATCTGTACTGTGAATACACCACCACAATGTGATTAAATGTGAATTAATCCATGGAAGAAAAGACTCCTCAACCAATGATCAGTTTTTTTTCCTTTCTGTGTAACATTTGGTTAAAACTACATTGCCCAGTTATTATAGGACATTATTTAGCTTAATTTACTGTATTTAAATTCTCAAATATGCATGTCTTTCACTTTGAACCAACGGGCTGGAGTGAGTAAAGGGAAGATGTTCAAAATTGAGAAACTGACTGATGCATTGTTGGTTTTGCTCTTTTCATGGGATTTATTCTTACAGAGAAAAATACAGTATTCTTCAGTCATAGTGCCAGAACTGGCCTTACCCTTTAAAAACTGTCCTTCATGCAGCCATAAATAATACAACTGGTCCTTACAAAGTTAATAATATTTGTTCTGGTGTTTTGTTATTTTCCCTCATGGCCATCGCAAGCATGCAGCCTGTGTAAAATAATATTTGCTCTTTACACCCAGAGTTATACTCTCTATACTTGCATGAGTTATGTAATTACAAAATAATTAGGATTGTCTTGCCAATTAACCAGACTTTGTTTGTTCTGCGTGTCCTCTGTTTAGCCGGTAGCTGTTTGTAGGGGGCTTGGCTGGTTGGTCGGGTAGCGCCTGAAGGACAGCCAATGGCATTATTTGTGCAAAGTACATCTGCAATGTCTGTTGTTAGTGTTTGAAGAGATGCACACAACACACAGCAGCCATGAGTCGAAGGGATTGTGCAAAGCATATTATAAATGTTAAAGCATCCCAGAGCCAAAAGCGGAACAATGAAACAAAACTACATTTTTTTACTTCACAGTGTTTTTCCCAATAATATTCTTTTCTAGAGTATATCAGGGGATCTGATGATTCGTAACATCCAGCTAAGCCACGGTGGGAAGTACGTCTGCGCTATAGACACTGACGTGGAGAGCCTGTCCACCTCTGCAATCTTAGTTGTCAAAGGTAAGAGAGGCAATTTCTATTCAAAGACTTGTTTGTGTTTGCTCACATACAAATACCCAAGTATACACTGTAAAGTAATGTGACACTGAAGCATCTGCCGAAGTATGAAAGGAGTCAGAAGTTTGACAGAGTGAGATGCGCACAACCCCTGAGGCTTCTGTGTAAATATATAGTGAAGGGGGAGTAAAAACTGGATGTTACCTCAGTCAGAGGTATGTCAGCTTGTGTTTACATTACATACAGTGAGCGTTGCTGTGCACGCTCACAGGCGATGTGTGACTCGTGGGGCTCAGCTGAGGTAGCTTTGTTTGTATGTGCTCCGTGTATCCGGCTCAGCGTGCGGGCTCTCCCCTGGTGATTTGCATTGGTATTCATGCCCTTAACAAACTGTAATAGCTGTCCCAGGTGCTTTGAGAAGGCAATGTTTATCACAGAAAATGACTATAATTGGCTCATTTACACATCGGCGAAATATCATGGAAAGCGTCTGAATAATGGAACAGCAGAGCAAACAACATTGTAAAGCCAGTTACAAACATTTGCTTCTTTCTTTCACTGTGTGAATTGACTCATCTTTGATTCTTCCCTTTTTCGCCTTTCCTCAAGAATGAACCTATCCAGGTTATCTTTCCACTGCGAGTGATCCCATGTTCAGTAATCACTTTGTAGCCCAGCACATCACACATGCAGTGAATGAAGTGCACACAGAACGAGGACGTAGCCCTTAATTAAAGAGAGTCCGATGGCCTTGATATGCTACATGGTGCTAGAATCTTTATGAGCTGGTGCTAACCTCATGTTCACCCCCCTTGTTGCCTAATTGATTTAGGTCCACCAGGTCCCCCGGACAAGGTGTCGGTGGAGGAGATCACAGACAGCACGGCCCAGCTTACCTGGACTCCTGGTCGAGACAACGGCAGCCCCATCACAGGCTACATCATCCAGGCCCGGACGCCTTTTACAGTGGGCTGGCAGGCTGTTGACACAGGTAGCACGAAATTCTCCTCCTGTCGCTCTCTGTTAATATTCATGTGGGCTCCTTTTATTTATTCATCATTCAATTTGAGTCCAGTTGTGTGGTAGCCTGATTTTCTGAGGATCTCATCTCCCTGTTGCAGTGCCGGAGGTAGTGAATGGGAACATGCTGACAGCCACAGTGGTGGGTCTGAATGCCTGGGTGGAGTACGAGTTCAGGGTGGTGGCTCGCAACGCCGTGGGCCTGGGGGAGCCCAGCCCGGCCTCGGCCAAGACCAGGACTGAGGATGCCAGTATGTAAAACTTTTTTAATTTACTTCCTAGGTTTTTCCAGGATTTCTTGCCATGAATTTAATATAACTATGGATGATAAAATAAAAGTTTATGACTTCATGGATAAGTAGATTTTTTTTGTCCCATCCACATACACTGGAGGTAAATTAATGTCGACTATATTGACTTAAGTGAATGCTGATTATACTGATTCTGTGGCCGTTTCAGTAGATATTGAAAATGAAGTGGTGTCCCGGTGCTGTTTTATGGTGCAGTCACACCAAACGCGAATTTGCCATGGCATAATACATACATAGCAACGCAAGTAAAAACAACTCACAAATATTTGCCTGTTCCCCTTTCGGAAAAGAGGAGAAGAAGACTACTGGCTGTATTTCGCCTTCATGTCTATCACGTCACGCCACGAGAGACATGAAACTTGCGTCTATTTGCATCTTTTCATTGACTCTGTATGTAATGTCGTTGTGCGAAAACTTTGTTTCAGGTTTGGTGTGATCACAGCATTAGACGCGTAAAACGCACACGGCATCTTCTCTCAATTTGGAGATTCACACGTGTGGTAGAGAAGCTGAATGTGTTAAATAAAGTCAGAGGGGGAAAACGTGCATGAACAGGAATTTATGATGTTTCTGAAAAGTCCCAGACACATCAGAAGTAGTTTTACATTTTTTTATTTAATGTTAGTAAATTTATGTCAAAGCCAAGATGTGCAGTAAATCCTGATGTTGTGTGACATAGCTTAGGTCAGAATACATGCCTCCACGAGACGGGTTCAGAGGGTTTGTTTCATTGCCTACATTACACAAACACACAGCTGCATAGACACATGTTAAAACTCACAGGTTCCTGTATAGGTATTTTTTGCCGGGAAATTTGAGCATATTTAGGCGAGAGTGGAGGAAAAGCTGGATCCTTGTTCTCAGGATGGAACCCTGCTAAACGCTGCTTCACCCATTTGCTGTTATGACACCTTGAATGTGACTATTAGGACATGCACAACTGCTCCTCCACCTACACTATCAGCTTCACACTGCCGCGCACAAACAGCCGAGTGGGAGCAGGAGTGAAGTGGGTTGAGTCGAATGTCGTTTGCAGAAAATTACAAATCTTCATGTACAGTGACATTCCGGCAAAATCGGTAGTTGACTGCTCTCTGACGTGTTTGTGTTTACACACAGTGAGGGATTTGTGGGGTGTAAAACAGACGACAGTATCTTCAGCAGGCAGCCTTGTCATAAGGCTACAAGTACAGTTGAGGCTTGTCGCTGAGCTTTGTAAACTGTGTTCTAATTGCTCCCCTCTGGGCTTTACCTCTCAGTTCCTGATACAGCTCCCACTGATGTTGGAGGTGGAGGCGGCACAAAGTCTGAATTAGTGATAACATGGGAGGTAAGTCATCTGTCACATTTTACTATTCTCTCTATCGCCGGGTAATGGTTTTGCTTAATTGTGCCGAATTGAACGGAGCAATTTTATGACCCACATTAGAGAGAGGCACCTCTTCTCCGGCTCAGCCTCCGAGTGCCATTGCTCGCTCCAAAAGCTGGGACAGAGAGCACTTCCTTTGAAGAGTTTTGCACTTTAGCCACAATTACATAGCCAAGCGAGAGCAAAAAGATAAGGTAAAAGATGATTGCGGAGTGTTCTGGGTGATAACAGCGAAAAAGAAAGAGGCTGTGACTAATCACAGAAGCCCTCGCGGAGGTACAGTGCAGAGACGGGCCTGCCTGTGTCTTTGTCTGTATGTGTTTTAATATCACTATAGTTTTGTGTTTCGCTCCCAGCCTGTGCCAGAGGAACTGCAAAATGGAGAGGGCTTTGGCTACATCATCGCCTTCAGGCCGGTGGGCACGGTCACGTGGACGCGGGCGGCCATCTCCACGACGGGCGTGGCACGCTACGTCTTCCGCAACGACACCATCCCGCCCTTCTCGCCTTTCGATGTGAAAGTGGGGGCATACAACAACCGAGGGGAGGGGCCCTTCAGCTCGATTGGCGCCGTGTACTCAGCAGAGGAAGGTACAGACTCCACCGCCCAGCAGCAGAGAGCGATGCTTTAAAAAAAAAGCTATAATCTCTCTCCTTACGACTATGACCTTGAATAGTAATGAGGAAATGAGTTTTGTACCTCCAGTGCTGTTATTTCCCTCCCCTCTCAAGCTGGGAATGTCAACTTGATATTAGTTATCATGCTGGTAGATTACAGGAAATCCTAGCAGACACTTACCACACCGTGCTGTCAGGGAGGTATCCTGTTAATTGAATTTGCTGGGCAGATAGTCTTCCCTTATGTCAGTCACAGATCCCATTAAGAGAGCGGGGGAAATAGCTTTTCAGTGAAACTACAGGTCTATTCTGTGCCTTTCCTCTTATTGCTATTAGTGTGTGTGATGGTGTGGGATGAGTCTTTGGGATTCTCACCAGTGCTCTATTTCTGCAGTCCCCAGTGTAGCTCCGAAGAGGGTTAGGGCGAGAAGTGTGTCTGCAGCACAAATTGAAGTGATCTGGGAAACTCTGCCTGCCGTCCCTGAAAGAGTGCTTGGATACGAGGTACGTTAAACCTGAGGAGAAATCAGTCTCTTCTTTCTTTCATTTCTCCATTATTTTTTTGATAACATGATAATTGAGCTTCTCCCTGTGGCTTGTTTATCCGCTCATAACCTTCCTTTCATTGTTTCTTTGAGTAGTTTTCTTTAAACTTCTAATATTCTTCCATATCTTCTCAAGTATCTCTGCAGAAATTGTATTTTAAGCGCTATAATATCATGAAATGACCTTAATACTTTGGCGCACCAGCAGCAAACCCACAAGAGGAAAATAAAATCCCTCATCCTTTCAAGAATGCAAAGAGGGCTTTGCTGTTTCCCCACCCCCCCCCGGTGCTCTTTCAATATCTGTCACCTCTGGCCCTGGGCACAAAGCTCTCCAGTTGCCATAGCGCTGGCTCCGTTGTCCTTTCAGAACGGAGCTCGTTTCTCCAAACGGCGTTCTGAAGTGGATTTAAGCTGCTGAATCTCAATAGGCCACCAACAGTATATGTCCAGAGCCTGTCATTAGACGTCGGTAGGACTGCGAATCCATTCCAGTTGGAGTTTAATGTAATCACTAATTACTTGTAGAAAGATTGCATTACTGTTAACTTTACTCATCACACATAGTGTTAATTGATAACAAATTAAAAAATACAGTCATTTATGGGAGATGGAAAAGCAGAGGAGTATCCTCGAGGGTAGACTTCACATTCAAATTTAATTATTAGAATTATACAGACTTAATTCTTGTGTCACTTAATACCACACACATGAATATTGACAATGACCCAAAGCGAGTGGTGAATTAGTCCGTTTGCATTATCGAATATGACTTCACCTGCGCCCTTAATTGGATGCTTATAGCCCGTAAGGAAAGCAAATTCTGCATCTTGTTTTACAGAGCGGCACACGATCCTGCTTCACTGCAGAAAGTGGGGATTTGTTTGTCCCGATAAAGCATTTCGAGATATTTGTAACGTATTTATCCACACTCGTCTCGCTTTCCTCAGACAAAATTAAGAGCTGAGCTTGTTTTATTGAACAAAATGAGCAATAGTCATGAATTTTTCTTCCTGGGTCACTTATCCCATGACCCAGTAATGTCTTGTTTATATAACCGGAGTGGCTGAGAGGATGTGCATCAGTAATTGAGACTCCACTTGTGAAAAATTTATTATTCATCGTTGCTCCCTCCCTCTCCTTCTGTTATACAAACAGCATTTCGGATTTCGTGGTGGAATATGAATTTCAATAATGCAGTGAAATGCACCACTAGAATCAGGCTGTTTGTGTCCGGGCTCGTGACTTCTTCCATCGTCTTCTTTTGTTTTTCGTTCTCACCAACAGGTTGTGTACTGGGAAGACGACACCAAGCCTGACACTGTTGGCAAAGTGCGCATATCTGGAAACTACACGCTGGTTAACATCACAGGGCTGAAAGCGAACACAGTGTACTACCTCTCTGTGGCTGCTTTCAATACAGCTGGCCCCGGGCCGCAGTCGGCACCCATCAACACCACCACAAAGAAACCACGTGAGTGCGTCCCCCGCGGGCATTGAAATCATTTCTAAACGGTCCTCGTTCATGAACCATGACAGCCCCGCTCAGGTGACGTCATGCTGTCCTCAACATGACATGCATAGCTTTTCTTCGGCTTTGTTGGCCGCGCTCATAAAATCTAATCTGACAAGAGAGCCTTCCATTTACCTTGGTAGAAAAGAAGGATGGGAAAAAAATTCATATAAATTAGGATTGAGCGGAATGCAGCAGCAGCGACAATTTAGATATTTAAAACAAACAAGGGATGTTAAAGCTTGAATCTCGAAATTATGTGATTTCAGTGAATATGAGTTCAAAAACATAACCGTAGGATGACCCTGTTTCACGACAGCAAACGCAGTAGGGTTCAGCTTCCTCTGGCTGGATCAGGTATCTCTGCTTCTTTTCCTGTGACCAGGGATTTTACTGCCATACTGACCGTATGACGAAGCTGTGAAAGTCCTGTGACGGCCCTGAGAGCTCCACTGCACTGCAGCTCCCAAAAAATCACATGCAAACAGACAATGCCCAAGAAAATAAAGAGAGAATTTTATTTGATGCCCTCACTTTGATGCAATCGTAGAGAGATGACAGGATTTGAACAGGGGAAGTTCATGCCCAGCATAAAAACGGGGGCACCTGGACTAAACCATGGTTATTTTATGACTCACATTGGTTTAGTTCTGTATAACTACAGTATTGTTGGATTTGGTTTCGTGTTTATCTGTTTTAACACAGCATTTCTCTATTTGACTTGTGCCATCTTACGTTGCCACACTTCTATCTACATGCTGCGCCTGTTCTGTCAGATTGGTGAAATTGTTTTTCTTCATTTGCTCCTGTTTTGTCTGTTTGCACGTGCTTTCTAAGTAACGTTGAGCTCTCAGGGCCACTGCCTTAATTAGTGCGGCTCTCTGCTGAAGCCACAATTTATTGTTCTTCTTTTTTCTTTTTCAAAATCTTTCCAACTGGAGCTATTTATAACAGGGGAAGAATTTATTTGTGTTAACATGTGTAATCTAGAGAGAGCCTAAAAAATAGTGATTCATATCCTTTACCGTGGTGTATGTATACCTCTGCCTCCTTGTCTAGCCCCAGACAGGGCTCCCCTGAACATACAATGGACCATGATTGGCTCCACACTCACGCTGCACTGGGATCCCGTAGTAGCCATGGAGACAGAGTCAAAGGTCACTGGATATTTGGTACGTCCTAATTCGCTGCAAAGCTTTATCTTCAGAATCGAGGATGACACTTTTTGCATTAGCTTATTTTTCCTGCATCACCCTCTCCTGCCTCAGGTGCTGCTGAAAAGAAATCGCTACAACGACATCAGCACTATCTTGACCAACAAAACCACTGTGGAGCTCAGCCTTTCCTCCAACGACAACTATCTCATTCAGATCAAGGCCACGAGCGAGGGCGGTGAAGGTGTGGGCAGCGAACCCATCCACATCCACAAATTAAGTGAGTTTGCTGTTCTCGTTCCTTCTTCAAATCGCTTCCTTTCTGACCCCTGATAAAGCTCGACTGAGGATTCAATAATTCAAAGAGAATATTTAATTTGGCTTCATTGCATCCTTTCCAACCATGTGTAATAGACTTATTTCAAGTGCGAGAAAAAGCGACCTTTTTAGAAATGCATGTGCGGTGTCATCCATCTCTGCCATTGGGTTATTATTCCTTGTTGACTGGCTGCACAGCGCTGCAGCATATAAAGCAGTGCTGTGCTCCCATCCTGCTGCGGTGCAAAATTGTGAGGCGGCTCAGTTTGCCACTCTCCCCTTTGATGTGATACGAACTTTATCTTCTCAGGATACTTAAATAGCTTCTCCTGTTGAAAGCAAGTAATAATGTAGATATGGGGGGGAAAAAATTGCACAGTTGGGTTTTGATTTATGATGACGTGTCAGAAATCTAGAGGCTAGCGCAGCAGAGTGCATGTTTTTTGATCGGAGGGTTTTTCTGGTTCCTGACGAGCTGCTGTGCTGGCTTTGGTTGCAGGCATGGGCGCGCGAGGCTCAGGAGCGAGCCCCCTCAGCCCATTGTACCTCCCTGCAGTCCTCATCAGTGCACTGCTCTGCTCCATCTGGTGATGTCTAATCAGAGCTTACAGAGTGCACCAACCCCCCCCTCCTCCTCCCCTTTCCGTCCCTTCAGTCAGCCTGTCCTACGCTAACCCCCCACTGGACTGGCACGAGGCCCGGTCTTCAGTGGCAGGACTGGGAAAGACTGGAAAGGATTGGACTGCACCAAACTCTTAAAGGGACCACGCCACTTCTTTTAAAAAGGACCATCAGACAGAGATGTGATGATGATTTGCGTGCATGATATCTTTTGGTATTTCTTCCAGTGTCATAAGTGCCGCCATGCTAAAGGTTTCATTTTAGAAGTTATGATGTCTATATGACTTATCTTCGTGGTATCTCTGCAGATACTAATGCCTTAAAAACCCATTTTACACATACAGTCCATACCAAAGTAGGTGACAGAGGCTGCTTGCTCTATGGTTTCTTTAACCCTATGTAAAAAAAAACAAGATTTTGTATTCACAAGAACTTACCTTCTCAAGATCAACTTCTCTGCAGAAAGACTACTCTATAATCATTGGGTGCATCCATATTTTATTATCTCAAAATGAAACTTAAACTAAACCATTTCTATATGACATCACCAGCTGACACACATCCCATTTTTGCAGCTTTTGCCAAAAGTAACATCCATCACAGACTCGAAAGTTTTACCAGGCTTTGTCAAATATATGAAAGATGCATAGCAAATTGATCAACTCTGCCTCAAATTGACTTATCTCTGCATTCGGAAATAAAATTAGGTTTGTCGGAGAGCCACATGCTCCTGAGCTCAAGGCTACTGTAGAATACTCTGATTGGCATTTTGCTCTCTATCTCATGCTCCACTAAATAATAAATGCCTATCACACCCTGCATTCTTCGTCGAGTGAAAAAAATGGGATTGCCGAGAACAGAGATGTTACTATGTCAAACAGATCCCATGTGTACTGTTCCTCCTCTGCATTTAGATGACCTGTGTTCTAGATACGTATATTATACCACAGAACCTCTACCATCTCCGCTCCAAGTGACCAGCTGGCAGAGTGCACAATGGACTCCAGGATAACAGTGCCTTCACTAGAGCTCACTCTTGATTCTTTTTTCTTTCCGTCCTTTTTCAGATACTTTAGGAGAAAGTTACATGTTGCAGAGGCGGCGTGGTTTTCTTTTGTTTCCATAGAAATAAGTTACAAGGGACAGGAAACTCAGGATGTAGAGGGAGCCCATTATTGGAAAGGGTACATTGATTAAATTTTCATCGAGACAAGTACACCGGCGCACCCAAGAGAAAATGGGTTGGAAGCTTGAGGAAAGCCGCGATGGATTGAGATATATGGTGGACATTTGGGTCCCAGTATTTATGGTCTGTGGTATAATAAATGTATGACTCCATCCGTAACATAATTTATGGACTATTAAGGCATCAGAATAAATTATGCCAATACCATGGTGAATAGAGCTCTGACTGGAAATGGAGCGAAAGGCATGGCTGTCATTTTACACCCCCACGCCATCATAATCATCTATTGGACACATACCAGACTGAACAGTAACAACAAAACATTGCAGCTCTGCTGAGGGAGCTAATTTTCACTCCCTTTTATCATGTGGATGAGTCTGTCAAAAGCCACCCAAGTAAAAGTCGAGGTGTGATTACTGGGGTTCTGACATTGTTCATGTCGACGTGGAGGGATAAAGTCAACTGAACTGATACACATTACTGTGCCTTTGCGGAACATGGGGCTGTGTACCGTCATTAGCTCGGAGGCTGTCGTCGTTGTCTGTATTTTGCACTCCGTACCCCGAACCCAACCCCAAAGTCGAATGAAAGCACAAGGAACTGATGCAAGGTGACTGGATGTCCTCACTTAGCCATCTGGACAGGTGTGCAGACCCCAGAGGCCTCGTAAAAAGTCCAAACGGCCGACATAATCAGGCTGTCCTATCTGCTCCTTGACTGGTTTCATAAAGCTCTGTGCTCGTTGATTAGACTGCTGCAGACCAGTCAATGGGATATTGATTTTCCTGCCCCATTATTACAGCTGTCACAATTCAGCTGCTTGATTGACTGATGGCCGTGTTACTATTGCACTTGTTCTGTTGTGTTACATTCATTGATGTTTCAGATGCCCTCCGCTACAAGAAGATTTCAAAGGCATTCTTTTCTTTGTTGTTGTATTTTTGGTTTTACCAGAAATCTCATTTCTATTTGCTCAATTTTCACAGGTTGTACCAGTATTTTGTAGTGTAGTGGTAGATTGTGACTTTGAATTGGAGCAGTGACCTGCAACTGATTGGCTACTTGATTCTTTTGAGTAACAAGTCAAAGACAACCACTGTTGGGCTGTTGGGCTCCAGCAGTAGTACACCTGTATCTTTCTTTGCAACTGCATAACAGCCCAGTCACACCAGGACATCATGACCAAATTATGGAATTGATGCGATTAGTGCCGAGCTGTAACTTTGTTGGTGAAGTTTTTTCGTGTTATTACCATAGCTAACTGTAACTGTTGTTCCGTTGAGGGAACAGAAAAATGATGTGTCCATATACTTTGAACCCTCCTCTGTGGACGTGTACACTGCTCCATGATAGAGGAATACGTTATGAGACATGTTTTGATGGTAGAAGTACATCTTTGGAATAAACTGTGTGAACTAAATATCCCTTTATAAACTGAGCTCAAGCTAGCTAGTTTGGAGAGTTATTGTTGCCATTCAATAATTCTTTATTTAATTTAAAACGTTTAACTTAAATTTAATTGCACAGGATAGAACTAATACAAAAGGATAATATAGGTAAATAAAAAGGTGATAGAGATAAAAAGCTGTTGTGCACGACTAGCACTAGTATGTTTACAGCTGTCTGGCGTGTAGCCACGTGCTCGATAACTAGCTCAGAAACTAGCTTAGTTTCCAAAATATGTGTGGATAAATTTCCCTGTGCCACTTTCTGGTGTGACTGGGCCTTAAAGTAGCTTGTGTGTGCAAATACTTGATCCAAGTGTTGTTAATATTTCCATTGATATCCAAATAAGGTAACCTCACCGCCAAACGGCTGGCTAATATAGGTTATTAATTTACCGTGCTTAAATGTGTGGTTTCTCAAAGCTTTCTTATTTTACATTGCCTAGTTGTAGTTCAGCCTAATGTTTCTTTCCTTTGCTCTTGCTCACATAAGAAAAGCATAAAACTACTGATTCTGGCCTTGTGCGTTAATAATTATTACAACTACAATCTAAAGGACGTGAGGCAAGTGCCACCAACTGAAGTAGTTGAAATGATCACAGAACAACATATCTAATATCCACATGTTCGGTTCAGTTAGATTGGTTTCTGTGTTAGTTGTTGCAAGAAAAGAGTGTGTCGGGTGCAGTGTAAATAGCTTGCGTATATTTTTTAAACATGGCCATCAAAGACAACCTTATTGCTTTTATATAGTGTGTTCTCTGACCTTAATACTGCTGTATTAATCACTGATCTCTGTGAGATACTGACATGTAGAATGGCATTTTCATATTGAAAAGTAACTGTTTTGTCTTGTATACTAAAATTGTGCATGTTAATAATTGTTTGTGAGTTTGTGTTGGATTTTTTTCTAAAACTATAACTTAATAAAAATGTTTATTCCAGCCAGTGGTCTCTTTGTCCGTCAGTTGATTTTTGTGACTTTATTCTTGACAAATTCTTCCCTCAATTTTAACCTTTAAAGGTTCAGTGTGTAGAATCTAGTGACATCTAGTGGTGAAGTTGCAAGTTGCAGCTGTATACCCCTCACCTCACCCTACCCTTCGAAACATGAAAGAGAACCTGTGGAAACCTTCAGTTGTCATAAAAACTCAAAAGGTGTTTAGTTTGTCCAGTTTGGGCTACTGTAAAAAACATGGCGGCCTCCGTAGAGAGGACCCGCTCCTTATGTAAATATAAAGTATTTAAATATAAAGGGCCCATTCAAGGGTAAAGAAAACAACAATTCTTACAATTTAGATGAAACACACTGTGAAAACACCAGGAATTTTTTATATACAATTTCTGCAAATAGATCCCTTTCCCCTAAATCTTACACACTGAACCTTTAAAGTACAATATCAACTAATGCAGGGGTTTTTTATGAGCTAATCTTGAGTCTTGCATTTTACTTAAAGACCCCATGTCAAAACAGTTTAATAATACATTTTCGTTAATTGGAACTACCATAAACCACAGAACCTAAGTCTGGGTACTGTTATTGCTACGGATGCAGGTTAGTTTCTGGGTGCTGAGGGAAACAAACTACAGAGTTTGATATGAGCAATACATTTATTTGAAACTTGTACAAACTGAAAAGAAGTGCAGGAGGCTAAACAGAAACTACACCAAATATTTCCCTCGGGACCTCCAAACCAATCAGTTCTGAGTTATGTTTGAAATAGTCATTACAATATTATCTATGGATATTATCCTATATCAGTGCATGTCAAAATATGGTTTAGCAAAAGCATTTTAAATCAAAAAGAAAATAAATTTAAAACAATGAGACTATGAGACTGTATATTCAAACAATAACTACATTTTGCAGCCAAATGGTAAATGGCAAAATTGAATTATGATTAAGTTAGAATCACAGGTCTAGTAAAATCCTTACTTGCACCAAGATTGCTTTCAGTGATTGGAGATAAGACCTTATATAGATTCTGTGGACAAGACCAGGCATCAAAACTTAGACCAACTTCAGACTAATTTTATTCCAATCATCCATCCATCCATTGTTTCACCTTTGAGGGTCGCCGGGGGAGTTGGAGCTTGACCTTTGGTGAGAGGCGGGGTACATCCTGGACAGGGTAAATCTACTGAAAAAGTGCTCTAGCTTTATCAAATATAATAGTGACAAAGTATAAATGGACCACTCAATGAATACAAGCATGATGGACAACAACATAGAGCACGTGTACATGTTTTTCTACATGTCTAATCCTTGACTGCTTTTGTGCTTCTGGGTAGAAATTAACTCACATCAATAATATGACCAATGTCGACAACGACAAAACAAACAACATTTTGATATAAAAGAAGATCTGTGGATTAACAGATAGTGCAGTTAAATAACTCTTAACCCTTAATTGCTGGAAATTATCCAGGGAAATCTGATGTGTAGATGAAATGTATTTAACATAAATGGTGACATCACTGGAATGCATGATTCATGTCTGAGCGCCTCCTTTCATAATCTGAGGCAGGCATTTCAGAAAGCCTCTGCTTGTTGGATCCACATTTCAATGGTAAGCAGGTCTTTTCACTCTGTGAGATCTAAACAGGATTATTTTACACCACAGCAGTTTGTAGAGCAAAGGAGTGTTTGAGAATATAATCACCCGATTCATCAAAGCACGGCTTTGCACTGCCTTCTGCACTGCATTTTCCCCATCATTAGCGCCACACACACACACAGGATCTATAAAGAATAGCTGTTTCTTTGTCGGACCAGAGGTCGTCTTTAAGTGATACACAAGATGTGTGATTTGAACTTGGGCTTTTATGTCAGAAAAGGTTGCTCATTTGTTTTCACCCTTGTTGGCCTTTTTTGGTTTATACAGTATCTGTGAAGAGATGGAAGCTATTATTCCTGGAAATGATCGCCACCTGTTGTAATGAGAAATATATGAGAGCTTTTCTTTCTCTCTTTATACAGGATGTACATATAAATTTCCTTCCATTTGGAGAAATTGTGTTTAAATATAAGAGCAAGGTGGTGGTATTTCCCTCATTCTCAAGTAACCACAAAATACTTGTAAAAGGTTTTCAAAATTAAAGTTCACTTAACTTTTTTTTCGACTAAATGTAGAAGTAGTAAGCTCTGCAAAAGTCTTAACGCAGAAGATCATCTCTATGTACTGTAAGACGTTTGCAGCGTACATTTATAACATATATTTGAATATACTAAGGTCTCTTCATATTTTCTAGTGTCAGAAGTGTTTTCTAGGAAAAAAAACATTCTTGGCCAAATAGTTTGGCTGTAACTCTTTACCTTTACCTTATTTACTATCCAGCACAGCTCATCGAACACACAACCCTCTGCTAGTTTTCTGTATCACTAATTACTGTACGTTATACAATGGCAAGTGCTAATATGAAGGTTTGAACCTGGAGCCAACTACAAGACAAAGAAGAGAAAATTCCACATGTATATGTATAAGATTAGGAATGTGATTTATTTATCTTTCTCTACAATATCACAAACTTACTAGCAATAAATAAGATGAGCTTTTGAATTACCTATGTTATCAGACAGCTAATAGTGTGTTACTAATGGTAGATAAACCTAAGTAGTCCTGTTCACCTCCCTTGACTTAGCTATATTAGCTTGCAAAATATCAATCAATAGCAACTGACTTAATTCCTCTCATTTCGCAGTAGCATCACGAGGAGTATCAGGTATGCTAAGGAAAACAACATCCCTCGAGTTGACGGGTTCGGTTTCATAGATTTGTGACACTGGAAACTCTTTTTGGAAACTGTCAATGGTACCGATGCTACAGTGGCTGAGACGTGTCACACAAGCACATTAAAAACATAAAATAATCAACATTAAGTCAATTAAAGCTACAATTTAGTATTTTACTGATAAATTCTACTGGTTGTTTTGCATTCCTGTCTTCCGTTAATGCACTGGTGTGAAACGTCTCGGCCACCGAATGATGCAGTTTCAGGCCTCAGCAGCGGCATTAAATGCTTATTCTGCTGATAACTTTTCTTTTATCGTATAAAAAAAGAGTGTATGGACATGGTACCAAGGTTAAAAGTGCTTTGGATGGGGTCTCTAAGGACTTCTTGTCTTTTTATACAGAATCAGGAATATACTAGCTAACTGACTACAGCCTATTATGTAAACATTCGCTGAAGTGAGAAAAAGATGGTTATTTTAATTCATATGGTATCATAAGTTTATTTTACCACAGAAATGCTTCAAACAAATGAGTTTGTCCATCATTAAACTCTGCTTTAGTAAAATGGGTTTGAAGTGGACATTTTCAAGAATCACGCTTTGACACATGGAAAAAAAAACAAGTTGCTGAAAGGTACAATAATATTCGACTTTAATTTGAGGTAGGAGAAAGTTTGGAATATGTCAATGTATTTTCTTTTGCAAGAGTCAAATGAGAGGCTCTATCATTCCCATGCCGGTCCATACTACAGTTTAGCTTAGCATACACACTGGAAGCAAAGCAGAAAGACAGAAATGATGTTACACTTTAGTTTTTACACAAATTAAAGAAAATACTTTTAAATCTTAAAGATCACTACCTTCGGAGCTGCTGCAGGTTTTATTTGGACGGACCCAGGCTGCTTACAGCCTTGATGCAAGGCTAAGCTAACTGTCAGCTGGCTCCAGCTTCGTATTTAATCAGAAGACCTAAAATTGGTTTTCTATTCTAACACTTACACATAATGGAGCCATAACGAGTTCTTTGAATAAAAATGGTTCTTAATGAAACACTTGGTCTTACACAGAACCCTTCATAAATCTTTTTTTACTAAAAGGGTTTTTCAGAAAAAAATGGTTGTGGACAAGACCAAAGCCCTTCAGGAAGAACCCTTTTGTAACCTTTATTTCTAAGAGTGTAGATGAGAACAAATAGACAGATAGTTCCCAAAGTGGGACACTATCCCTTTATTACTGAGCTGGCTGAAAAACCTTTCCTGTGTCTCATGTCTTATTCCTACTGGAATGAGTCACCTCAATTAGATATGATTACTTTCAAGAGTACAAAGTTTAAGTCAGAATTTGCTCAAATCCAAAGAAGATATACTGATATAAAATAGATATAGAAAGTTCAAGAATGTCACAGCAGTAAATGGTCATTGTAGCAGTGCAACAGTCCCACAGTTCTCCACAGGAATAAAATCAGCGGCTATATTTAGCAGTTGTACAGAACTGTTGACAGAGAAAACCATCAAATGTGAATAATGAATCTTGCTTGGTGTTTTTTTACAGAGAAATCCAGCATGCTTTTGCACATCTGCCTCTGCATCGGGTCGTTTCTCTCATAAAGCTGTTGTCGCACCAAATGGCATCTAATTAAGGAGGTGACTTTGACACATTCCACTAATGAAGGGGGGGATTTTAGCCTCATCAAGCAGTGAACGGCGCAGCGAGCGCAACGATTTCAGGGGAAATAATCATAAAGCCTGATCATGTGTTATTATCATAAATGTGTCACATACTCATGTTAAGTCAACAGGCTAAAAGAATACATATGTAAAGGCCACATTGCCCAGACTTGAGGTACAGATATAGATTTATTTTCACAGCAGCACTGCGACTCTGCAGCTTTGTCCCCGGGCATTATATGCTCCATCAGTGTTCACTAATTAGGAGGGCGCCTCTTTTACAGACAACAAGGGAGGAGACACAGGGGGAGGTTTGGAAATTAATCACTGAGGTTTATTAATGAGGGGGTATCTGCCCTGTGTGGCCAGAGAACAATATGAAAAGGAGCGATCACAGGCGAGCGCCATCCATCACTCTAGAATCTGTGTGGAGACACCAGCAGAGCAACGCTTTCCGGGGTAATATTTGTGCACAAGTGAAGGAGAGAAAATCATCATCTCAAATAGCATAGAATTCTTTAGAGCTGAGACAGGCCTCTTATACTAATTTTAGCTACAGTATGTTTCAAAGGGAAACTCATTCAGTTAGTGGGCACCTGGCTGATTTCCTGTTTAAAGAGCTCCTGGATGTTGCCTTGTGCTATTTTCACCTCCACTGACAAAAATATTCAGAATCCTCTGAATTTACTGTTAATGATCTTTTGGATAAATCAGGTAGAGTCGTGGGTCAAATGAAGCAAACAGTACATGGGACATATAATATGTCTCTGAATGGGGTAACTGGTTTTTATGGCATAACAGCTTATTTGTTTACTCTGAGTAAAAGTTACCATAACCGCCATAAAACCTGTGAGCTGACCTCTTTCATCGCCACAACATCTTCATGAAGTATTCCAACTACAAATCCGGAATCATAACAAGTTATATCCCCTGTGTCATCTTTTGCTTTACTGTCAGAACCCTATAATAAATATAGGGCCAATGTTACTCAATAGGACAACAATGACGAGGTGCAGGAGGTGGTTTACATTGTTTTATTTTAGATGAGACAGAGGGCTTTCTGACTTCTACCACTCATGGGAAAAGTTACATAATGGAAGTTATTTGTCTTTTTTATCCATCTCCAAAAAGAGAGCTTGAATTTTTTCAATATCTAAAATCTGAATTGATAAGAAGTTGACTTATTTACAATGTCTGTTGTTTCTGGGATATTATATATATATATTACAGTACAAGTCTGCAGTCATCTTAGCAGCTCTGTGTGTCTGTACTTATGGCACCGCACTGCAATAAGTTAAATTCTAATTTGCTCACAATGACAATGTTAAGTAGATAATGTGTTCACTAAATTTGTGTGGTCTTTGAGCGTACATGTTTACATTGTGATGACCCAATGATGTCATCATATAGGGAATGTCATCATATAGGGAATAGGTGCGTTCGAGATGGACTTGGTCTGACTGTGGCTGACTTGATCCGCCAACATAATCTGCCAGCGGCTTTAGGGGTGGAGTAAAAAAGACAGCCGTTAAGTCGCACACTTGCACTCGCAGCGTCAGTGAGATGAGGACAATTGCTGATCTCGCAGCGTTTTTCTTTTTCGTTGCAAATGAAACTGATGCTTCGAAAATGCCTGCGTTGATGCACGAGTGTCTGTAGTGACCATGAGTAAATACATGGCCTGACTAACTGATTGTCAGAAGAAGGAAGAGGTGAAAATCATTGCATCTTCTTTGGAGAGAAATAAACAGAGATCACTTTTTTTCTCCTTTATTAATCACCACATTCAAAATACAAAAAAAGGCACATATGAAATAGCATAACCGAAACTAATAGAAACAAACAGAAATACTGCCAGTGGTTATTTAGCTTCAAACAACCAAATATGTATATGTATATTTTTTATAATTACAAGATAAGAGGTAGATAATGTTCCTGTAGGACCTTTTAGGTAAAAAAAGAGGGTTCGGCTTTATTTTTGAGGGCTGTATGGACGGCCTGCGTGTCAGTGAAGCCTTCAGCCAATTGAAGCAGAGTTGTGTTGTCCCAAGGTGCTGCAGGTAGAGGAGAGCAACTGCGCAGTCTGACTGCAGCCGACTCGCTCCTGCTGGAAAAAAGAATTTCTAACCAGCATGCATTGTGTTAAGTCAGGTACGTTCGGGTGCGTTCGACTTCATGCACAGAGATGCATGAAGTCGAACGCACCTCCTGTCTTTTCTGTTGTGTCGTCCTGGAGGTGTGTCTTTAATCTGCCTCTCCCTTGCAGGTGAACTCTTCTCTGTAACTCAGTGCACCCAAGTGTTCTGAACTTATTTAAACCTGCTGTTACCATCCTCACTCGGAGCTCTGTACCTCTCCACAGACACACCACACTCTAAGTTTATCCTTCCTTTCCTTTCTTTCCATTTGACAACATATACTCATACCCATTCTTCACTCATGACATGGTTATTTAATTTTGTTTAATAAAAAAATAAAATATGTTTTTATTGTTTAAATAAAGTATCCTGCAAACTGTGCATCATGGTGTGGCCTCCCTTTTTGCTGAGATGAAGTCAGGTCATGACAACATACACATCAACCTGGGATCCTGCTTATGGCAATGAATGAAAAGTTAGGCAATCATAATAATTAGTATTCATCCTTTGGAAACTGGAAACATCATTTATCAATTTTTTTCAAACTGACTGACTGAGACTGAAATGTATTCCCAAAGGTCTATGCTAATAGCCAAAAACAAGTCATTATCTATTTGTATACAGGCTATTCTTTAAATGACATTGAAGTATGTTGCAAGGTGAAAATGTGATCCATATTTTTTCAATCCTATTTGTAATCAAATGCTGGATTAAAAAAAGAAAGAAAAAGATTTATTGTGATTCATTGCAAAAGCAAGTTTGTTCAGCTGACAGAAGAAAGTTGCACCTTGTGAAAATGGAAAAAAAAAAATCTACCAGACTGTGCCGTTGACTGAAAGAGAGAGAGTCTCCAAGGAGTCTGGAAGAAGAGTTTTTCAGCTATCCGTTTTTCAAATACAGATTGTATTTCACTTTGTTTATATATATATATCTATATATATATAGATATATGTATATAGATATATATATATATATAGGCCCTGTCTAAATTACTCTCAGCATTTTACCGGCAGTGGTCCCCATGTTGATTCACTTTGGGAAGTTCCATCTACCCCTTTGTGTTTAGGGGGATCCTGAATACACTACAGTTGAAGGGGTGTTTGAAGGGCTTGATGGCTACTACCCCTACATCACATAGAGAAATGGGAAAACACTACCCCATCACAACCACGCAGAAAAAGAAGGGGTAAAGCTAACTGGTAGGGCTCAGGGGTGAATTGGGACAAGGCAATAATCACACAAGGGGCACAAAGTGGGACATGGTCCTCTCTTTCTCTCCAGGGAGGTAAAAGGAAGCTCACAGGGAGGTTTTGACTCACAGGACGCTCCAGCCAAACCACCTCAGCCACTTCTCAGATCTCACTGTGCTTTGAACGATAAATTCAAGGCCACTCCTCCAGGAGGCTACTGGTTAGATGTGAAGGGCCGGGAGGCAGTGGCTGTGCACTGGTGGTTTCGCTGGGTGACTTCATAATCACTGGCTAGTCTAGTAGAGCCACACACACATGCTGCATATAAACCGCACAGAAGAAGTCAGGCAGTGATTACCAGAGACCTGCCCGCAAAGTGCAGACTAAGGCCTGGGTCACACTGATCGGTGGCATCTTGCCGGCGTCTGCTGTTCACACAGGGAGAGTAAAAGTTGACCTATGTGCTCAACTAAATTCCAGAACTTCAACAGTATTTCCCGTCCTGCAAATATTTTTACAAAGA
This sequence comes from Hippoglossus hippoglossus, assembly GCF_009819705.1. Lineage (NCBI taxonomy): Eukaryota > Metazoa > Chordata > Actinopteri > Pleuronectiformes > Pleuronectidae > Hippoglossus > Hippoglossus hippoglossus. The sequence continues at coordinate 24,986,140 of NC_047155.1, read as the reverse complement.
AAAACCTTGTTAAAACAAATTAATAGATTCAGTCAACAGAAAAATGCTTGAGTGCTTTTACTTTGAAACAGGTACAGAAAGAGTTGCAAGTATTTGTTTGTGACATATTTTACGACATTATTTTGCTGTGAATTACATGTGGTACAAGTGAGATGCACCTGAGACACATGGGTCACGCGGGGAGTGGCCGCTCTAACCTGATAACACGGAACTTGTGCGTTTCATTGATATACCGGTATATTCTCTCAACTTGTGTTTTCTTCTTGATGTATAAGAATTGTTAGATTATATTGACACAAATCTGATTCCATACACACAGAGCCACCTTGGTGGAGCAGTAGCAGATGGATTTTGTCTTCAAACCCGGAGCTTTAGTATGACAAGCTTTAAAGATCAAGATTGATTCAAAAGACTGAACTTCTATATGGGTGTTTCTCTAGCGGGGGTCAGGTTTATAGAGGGTTTTCATTTCTAAATCCCAGACCAGCAGGGAAAAATCTGTGAGAGTGACTGAGGAATGTGTTTTTTTCTTACCCTTCTCAACGACTTCCATTGAACTGTCCTTGATACAGGCATTTAACCCCCATTTGCCCTTGTGGTGCTGCTCTGTGGCCAACAGCAGAGGACCTGTCACTGTGCTGGGCAGCTCTCAGTTGTGAATTCAGCTGAGCGAGTGGGGAAAACTACATCGTTCACTCCATAGATAAGGGAAAACAAACTAGGAAAACAAGGTAAGCATATGCTTCTGAATGCCAAGAGCGTTTTATTTTCAAAGGATGACCTAGATCAGAAAAATCCACTCTCTCAAACTCAGAATGTGACCAAACATGGACTTGGATGTTGAAGGGACAAAAGCAGTGTCTCTAACCTTCATCTACGAGTTTCAAAAGGTGCAGCAAGAAGAGACAGGAACTACCTTGGACATTTATTTATACTGTCAACAAGTTCTACAGCCCAAAAAATGAACACAACAGATGTTTTGTTCATGTTTCTCATCAATAAGCTCTATTTCAGATCTGAAGGTTTCTGTTGGTAAAATGATATTATTTATCAAGAATGATTACAAAGATGGTTGATTCACATGATGCTTAATCCCTAAAGTTAATCTTGGGTTGGTTACCCTGGAAATTCTAGCAAGAACAAGCTACACTTTGATAGTATGCAACTGAAACATCCCACATCCTCCAATCAACGCTCTCGTCACAGCTACGCCGCCAAAACACGTGAACGTTCACTACCTGGCGACGGCTAGATGACAACTTTTCTGTGACTCACTTCTGTCCATTGTTTCTCCTTCGCCAGTGGATATCTCTCTGGCTGAGGCCTCTGCAGGTAGACAGGTAGGTTATTGACAGACAGATACGCCATTTGTTCCAAATAGTCATGTTTAGGACAGTCCTGCTCGAATCATATCCACAACACGGAGACATTCTTCTTCTGGTTATCAGAGGGTGAAGAGGATTTGAACAAATAACACAAAAAGTGTTTCAGAAACAACTTACCAACTCTACCTTTAAAGGTTTTGTGGGATTTGGACAAGTAAAACTAGGTTAGTGGAAAGTTTGAAAGACTGCTGTTGTGGTTAAAAGAAACCAATGTGGACTGTTAATGGCCTTTAAATGCCAAGCTCACATTTCCCCGATGACTCCAACCACCCACCTGACCTCCTCCTCAAGAGGCTTTGTGGCACTATAACAACGTCACGCTATTTGCACGGCCACCAGAGATCCCTGTCAGGAGAGTGTAAACATTCAGGTTTTTTTAAGCTGTTCTTACATTATGTGTTGTCTTCAATTTCCTGCTTCATGCGCTCTATAAGTTGTGCCTCTCGTGTGTAGTCTGTTGTGTTTAGGTGAGGATAGGGTGATACTTAAGCTCACTGTATTACTATTCATATTTACTCTGGATTTACAGATATCTATTACATGTTTTGTACACTGGGAAGCTTTTCAAGGCTAATTTGTGATTTTGGGTGGATAAATAACACAGACTTGACTTGACTGTAGGTTCTGGTGAGAATAGCGACAATGTCATGATAACCAATAGAAATACAGAAATCGTAGTTTGTAAACTGGAATTAATCTTTAACTCTTTTGTATGCCTGGCTGCGTTCGGTCAGTCAGGCTGTGGATTTTCTATCAGATCTATCTTAGAAAAATAATTAATTGAGCAAATCAATTTCATGAGCCGTAGCTGCTCTAAGTGTTAATCCTCTGAGCCTGGATTCATTATCACTGTGCAGTGGATGAACAGAAGCAGCTGTCATTTACAACTGTTCAAAGAGTGTAATCCAACATCGAGGCAGCTATGTAACAAACAGGTGTACGTTTGGATTCTCACAGATTATACTGTATGTGTCACTGACAGTTGTTTTTCTCTATGATTTATAGCAGGACGTTGTTTCTCTGTTCTGCTGGAGACACCACATGAACATAATGTTAGTTTTGAAAAGAGCAAAGATAGAAAGGTACAGCCGACATTTATAACATAGAATATTTTTTCTGAACTTGTCTAACTAGTAAATCTTCTTTGATTAATATTTCCACTGCCAGTATTTCTTGCAGAGCACTGTATGGCAGCAAATTATGTCAGAGCATGCACTTTGGCAATTAAGAGAGTGATAGATGATAACTTTTACGCGTTATCATTTTTCCTGTACCATGAGGATTTTTATGTTTAAAAAACTTAAAAGGATTAGGTAATGCCAAAGCTCAAATAATAAACCTTAATGATTCCCCGGATCCAAGCAATAGTGCTGAAACCAAATTATAGATGAGCCTGATCCACCCTGGACACTTACAGTATACTCAGTGATGAAGAACTGAGTTTAAAATGTTCGCCAGAAGGTATCAAAGGTGCTTTATGGGAGTTTTATCTGCCACAGGACATGTGGCAGATAAAACATCTTTTACAGCAAAATTAACGGGTATGCACAGGTGTTTTAAATGGGATTTAACCTTCTAAAAAGGATAATTGACTGATTTCCAGTGGCCAGTTTTTTTCTCCCAGTGCGCCATGTTTGACGTCATGAACACAACAGGTTTCTCCCTCACGTCGCTGTCTTGCCAAATTAGTGTGTCCACCTGGGTGTCTCATTTCTATCGTTGCCCATCGGAGCCGAAGCTGATAAAAACCTGTGTCGACTGCAGAGACATTTGACCTGGCAATGACTGATGGTCGTATCCATTCATTTTCAGACAAAAGCTAGATGTTGATGAGTGTTAGTGGGTGTGTTTTTACCAGTAGAAAAGGGGCTTTATAGGAAGCAGATGGTGATGGTCTTTTTTTGGGGGCGTAAGTCAGTGTTGCATTTTAATACACCCTCTGAGCAGGGATACATCTTCAGGGCTGAATGAATGCTGCAGTGATTCACTAGTGTTGACTAACTGACTGGTAAGAACAGCCGACTAGCAACTAGCTGGGTAGTGTGCTTAGCAAAGGAGTAATGTAACAGAAGCAAAACATTTGTGCTGGTGTCCATTGCTGGAGACGTCCCTCAACATCTGCTGCAGATGTTTAATGCTGAACAAGAAACGTTTCTGCTCATTTGGTAAGAAAACAGCTGTTTATGCTCACATCAGCTATGTAGCAAAAGCGGATCATCCTGACAAAATTGGGTCAAATCTAAAAGGTTATTTTTACGCTAGTAGAGTTACATAGGTTAAGTTAACATCATGTCCGCAATAATAATAAGTAATAACGATACATTTTCTTAGCTCAGTGTCTGACTCTGAATATTGTTTTTCAAGTTGTCTTTTATTTTTGCCAACTCACCAGCTCATTTACAGGTTGATCATCTGCTACATTGAGTTCGAGATAGTGGGAATCTGAAGTGTCACTATTAACTTAACCATAAGTTAATAGTGTATGCAATTATCATTATAACCACCGTCACTTTTTCTTCTTTTGTAGGATTACTCATGTTTCATTTGAAGAGTCTAATTCTAATAGACTTTACATAACACCATCCTTCAGGTATATAGCTCATAATTGTACAGGGGATAATGACTTTGAGGTGGAATTAAATGCCTGTCGTTTACTCCTAACGACAGCACAATCTCTAAAGGGGGTTGTCATGTACTTGTTTAACAGGCAGTGTACTATTTTCGGTATATAACAGTAGGCTATGGTTAAGTTGTGTTGGCTGTTTGTCCATCTGACGTGTTCAGTCAGTTTAATGTTAAAGTGTGTGTCTTACTCGTGAAGCAGGTTTTTATCTCAATGCAATGCACATTTCTCAAAATGAAAGAAAATGCAAATAAGTGTATCTTTCCATCCTCTACTGTGAGTACTAGGAGTAGGTTCGTCACAGCTGGTGGTGCTAATCCTCGAGTCGGCTGCCAATAAAACCATTGCAGAGGAAGTGGCTGCACCAAGATGACCTATATCAAAGAGCCCCAGTCAAACAACAAACTGACAGACAACATTAGAAATGTGATAATATTTATTTGTGTGTTTATGGAAGGAACATAAAAATCTCATTCAACATGGAGAGGGATGTTTGTATCGGCCTCAGTGATTGTTACAGTCACATACTTCACGTTCATCATTATTGATTTGTTAAGTCTCCATTGCACACTGTGTTCTTTATTCAACACTAACTGTCAGATTTCAGCCAAGTACAAAACTTGACATTTTGCGACTGTTTAAGTGGAAACGCACAGTAAGAGCATTGGAGGAGCCAACAAATATTAGATGTGCTTCCCTGTCTCTACTTCCTTCGCACATAGTTTTGTTGTCAGGTCATTCTGAGACTCGTGTTGTACATTACTCTCAGGTTGTTCTGTGTTTACTTACAGTCATTGACTTTTCAGGGGCAGACCTACACACAGACCAAAGGTAACATTGATTTGGTTTATATTGTTGGTGTTTTTGAATCCAATATTCAAAAGTCAATTCAGCTCTCTATTGTTTTGTGACTGCAATGGATCACTTTGTCAATACACACTGTCATCATGTTTATATTAACTGATGTATGCAGCTTTACAATTCTTTCATTCCTGTCCAGAGAAAGTTTACCATAGCTAGCTAGTGAAAAGCAGAATATTAATAGCCAACGTCACCCTCTTCTTTTTTTATTTATGTCAAATCTCTGCTTTCCATTTTGAAACTGACATTTTGGCTGTGTTTATTTTGGCACTCACTATAGTGCACTATATAGTGAGTTAGCCATTTTGTAGTGGTGGCCAAATGTTCGGTGAAGTTCTTTATACCCTATACAGTGCACTCATTGTGAAAAGTAGTGCGAAACCGATAGTCACTAATCGAGCAATGTGGACAGTTTGGGCCTTTTCAGTTTTCTTTTTTTTTTTAATAATTTTGGCTGTGTTAATGCATACGGCTTGACATTTTCCAAAGCTGTATTTTTTGCACTTTCACTGCGTGGCAAAAAATGCCCAATTGAAACACATTATAAATAATCACATTGAGCCATTATCCTAAATTTGGCATTTAGGTAAAATGCATACTATTCCCTTGTCTCCTGTAGCGACATTATTTATGTATAATGGAACCCATAAACCTAACGTTTGCAACTGAAATGGTGTGTGTGTGTTGATATGGACTTCACAGAGTGGGATGAGTACAAGTCAAGAAAAAGTCCAGGGGTAGAAAAATCAGAGAAATAACATTGTGCAATAATTACACCGCCTGGCTCCTTGTCTTCTGCCGCTCTGTCTCTAACACAGTCGCACATGCACGTGAGGGCCTTCACATGCATGTGCGTATAATAAACCACACCTCAAATATTAAAATATATTTTTGTATATGACTGACAGCATCCTGAGCTTTGAAGGTGTGTGTGTTAGTGTCAATTTGTGTGTGCATATGTGTGCGTTTAGTGATGACAGTATCCAAAGATAGACAGTAATGATATTGATAATAATAATAAATACAATTTATAAAAAACAAAACAAAACTCAAGAATATCCTTCATAGAGCACCATGTACTGAAAATAGAATTATAGTGGCTATAAAACTGAGTCCTTCTTATATGAATTAAGAGGATCTCCTGCCTCCGTTCACCGGCCTCCTCATGCTTCCTTCCCCGGCCCATCTGGTTGAGAACATGCACATCTGAAACTTCTGCTGGTGGCGCCAACTCACTTCCTGTTGTCTTCCTGTACGCATGAAAATTAACACAGCTTTTCTAGACTTCAAAATGTATTGGATCAAATGCATCAACAACACACCTTGTAGTATGATACATTTACTACTTTGGAATCAACTTGATAAATAACACGATTCTAAATGACAACACATGTACGTACAGTCCTATATGTTTCATGCATAAAAAAAAGCCATGTAAACACCCTCTCCTCTATAACTGGTCTGAATGACAGCCCATGGGAATATGCGTGGAGAATTTGAGCAGGCAGTTAATTGAGCAGCAAGCATAAAAATAAAACCTGGCAGATGACATATGTTAATGTCAGTTATTTTTCTGTGCGGGAATTTGTTCCCTCGCACACAAGCCATGGAGAAAATAAAATATGTATTTTGAATTATTTGAATTATACATTTGTATCAGTAGCACGCTAAAGCATTGGATGGTGTGTGGATTAACATTTCTAAACTGCTGTTGTGTTAGATCACTCCATGTCTACACAAGAGCAATTTTATTTATATATTCTTGAATAATCATTGTATCGGATGACAAATATCTTCAGGGGAAATTATAAGTTGCTATTTTCTTAGCTCCTCGATCTCTTTACATATTTGTTTTAAATTTTTAGTTCTGTTTGAAGCTTGTAGTCATGGGAAACATTGTTTCTTCAGCCTGTTCCTGGTGTTCATGTTGCCCTGGGGTTTCCTGGAGACTGAGGTGCCAATCATGGAGCCTCGTGGTGTAAATGAGGCTTGACAACGGGCACCAGAAATCCCTGAGCTGGATGTAGCAATCCTCACTTCTTCATTACAGCTTAATTTAGCCACTCAAACACAGATGTGGATTCTGTATGCTGATGCCATTGGACTCTCAGTTAAATTCTCACAGGATTTTCTTTGCTAGAGGAGGAACACGGGGGCTTTGAAGCTTTTGTATGAATTTGCCAAGACGTGTACATCAGCACAAACATCAGGCTGCTGCAGCTGATAATTATTGTGAGATCCAGCTACACTGGCTCAGATGAACTTGCATGCCTCTCTAGGCTGTGGCAAAGGACACTGCAGTGTGATGTTGCGTATCATTACAGTAATTTCGCCCCTTAAAATCCCTCAGAGTTTCATTTTGATATCACTGAGACACAATTTGCACAGGAAAAATGCAGAGAGAAAGTAATTATATGTGTCACACAGATCTGCTACATTCAGAAAAAGCCATGGACTGAAAAGATATGTCTTAATTTTCTTTTACATTGCTAGAATTCATGCACAGGCACAAACCGAACTGCTGTGGAAGGCGACATCCCAATTATTGGTGCCAATAGCATGTGGTGGGGGAGCAGGATGAGCCGATCATAATCTAGTTCATAACACTTGTGGTTTCGGTGCAGAGCTTCCTTGATCAGACGGCAGCATTTCATGGCAGGACCAGGATTAAGTGAGGCCTGTCGGGGCAGGAGAATGTGAATTACGGCTCAATGTTCCTCGACAGTGCTGAGCCGGTGGCTTCATCTGTTCTGACAGGCTCTTGACTGTGTGTGATGATGAGAGACAGCTCCGGGTTGGTGCCCGGCACCGGCTCTTCAGCTGACAATGTGAATTATGGAGACCCGAAGGAGCAAGCGCATGCATCAGCAGACCCCCACTCCTATTAATCCTTCCCTCAAAGGTTCACTGAAAAGACCCCAGACGTACCTAACCGCAGCTCACGTGCACCTCAAACACTGGCTGAAACATGATGGAGTGCTCCACTGTCATCTGCTTTAGCATCCTACATTTCTCCTGCATCCATACTTTACTCTTCAAGGGATTACCTTTTCAATGGGATCCAATTTATGGGATGCATAGTTTATTTTATCTGACTTGTTTTTATGCTAACTGTTCATTATGCTTCTGTTGTGTGTGGAGGTGTCACAAATCACTGACCTTTCAGTTTCACATGCCTCCTCGATCATTCATCATTTACGCTAGCTCAACAACTGCTATCAGATCTAACAATCTCACATCCGTTAGTAACAGCAATGTCAAACCAATTCGGAAAAAATATCCAACTTAATAAGCACAGGACACCGCAGCAAAGCAATACTTAGTTTAAGAAGGCTTCATATGCTACGTGGTCAACTTACTCGCTGGACAGGAGCTTGGTTTATTACCCAGCGTTAAAATGAAGATCTGGAGTTAAAGACTTTTGTTTAGGTCACAGAGTGAGTTTTTCTATGACAAAGTGGCTGTGTCCCCAGCTGCTGAGGTAACTCAGATAACTGCCACTAGACCTACTACTACAAGTCTTAAGATCCTAAGTAGATCACAACACAACCTAGTGTTAGTCGGCTGGTTAGGTCACAGCCCTGTTAAGCCTTGGACAGCTGTGGTGGGATACCTCCAGCCTCCATGTAAGTACTGCTATGTTCACATGTCTGTGGTTCTTATGGTTCGAAATAGCTGCGTCCCCCTTGTGTTTCTGAATAGCCTGATCGGCCTTGATGTATTTGTCCCAATGTTTCAGGTTGACAGGTCAGTTAGTGCTGTGCAGTTCTTTTGTTAGTGCTTGAGTTTAGTGTCGCTCAGTTATGTTATGTTGACGTCTTCTGTGAGTATTATTGTCATTACTACTTTCTTTATGTTTTTTTGATAGTGAAAATATAAACTTCTTTTAAGAAACTGCCATCTGTTTAGTCCCTGACAAAGATGATGATGAAGACACTCCTTCGTTACATTACATTTCATTTAGCTGACGCTTTTATCCAAAGTGACTTACAATAAGTGCATTCAACCATGAGGGTACAAACCCAGAACAACAAGAATCAAGAAAGTACTATTTCTTCAAGAAAGCCAAACTACAAAGTGCTATAGGTAAGTGCCATTGAAGTGCTACTAAATTGTTAGTTTAAACTTTTATTCAAGGTATAGTCGAAAGAGGTGTGTTTTTAGTTTGCGGCGGAAGATGTGTAGACTTTCTGCTGTCCTGATGTCATTGGGGAGCTCATTCCACCATTTAGGAGCCAGGACAGCAAACAGTCGTGATTTTGTTGAGTGTTCAGCTCGCAGTGAGGGAGCAACAAGCCGATTGGCAGAAGCAGAGCGGAGTGAACGGGCTGGGGTGTAACGTTTGACCATGTCCTGGATGTAGACTGGACCCGATCCGTTCGCAGCACGGTACGCAAGTACTAATGTTTTGAAATGGATACGGGCAGCCACTGGTAACCAGTGAAGGGAGCAGAGGAGCGGAGTAGTGTGAGAATCTTTGTAAGAATGAGTGTCTTGTTGCTGCTGTGTAGCTGCTTGCTATGGACAAAGTATGACTGAGCATTGTGTTGAAGCATTGCACTTTCTTACTCTGCAAGAACAAAAGCCTCCTATGACCTCTGAATATGCTGGTGGCATTTGGCGAGAGGTTTCAGGACAAAATATTAGTTTAACCCTTTAATGTGGAAACAACTGATGCGCCTGACAACTGACAACACTAAGTAATTGAGTTGCAAATCATTGACAATCCAAAAGTCAAGAACAACAGCTTCCTTCTGTTAGAGCTCAATAAAACATATGTACGTCCTGAGGAGGCATGAAGTAAAGTTTGCGTCTCCTCCCAAACCTGAAAAACCTGCAGTGAGTAGCATCATCATCACTACATCAAGTGTCAGCAAAAAGCTTGCCAAAGAGAAGCAGTTACAGCCATCACATTAGAGAGGTTAGTAGATGTCTAATAAAAATTGTAATTGCCCTGGATAGGAAAATATTAATAATAATAACTTTATTTGTATAGCACTTATCTAAACAAGGTTACAAAGTGCTTCATTAAATCCATGGCAAAAAATTTAAGAACTAAAAGAGAAGGGAGCGCTAGGAGAGGGAGACCAGGAACACTTGTGTAACCATCATATTTAAGCTCTGTCAGACTGGTTGTTATAATGAAAACAATAATCTTCAGTTGTACCTTGGCGTCATGTCCGGTAAAAGGTCCGGTGTCCGGGCCTTTTAATCTCAATGAGGTTAAAAGCTGAACCTGAGGCTACGCTGAGGCTGAAGGTGAATCTGACTGGCTACTGACTTGTGTGGCAGTCCTATGAATGCCATGTGGCCGCTCAGTAGATTAGACATCATTACCTCTATGCCTTTTTTTTAACTAAACACCTACTGTCAAAGGCAGCAGAGTCAAAAGCTGTCCTATTTACGAAACTACATAAAATATGGTTGCAATAAAAGTAAGATATAAGGGAATTAAAACAACACAGTAGCACCAGAGTTACAAAATCGCATGTTAAAAATGCTTTTCTATAAAAATAAGTTTTGAGCCATGATTTGAAGCCTAATCTCATCAGGCAGGGAGTTCCAGAGCCTCAGGGCCCTGACAGAGGAAGCATGGTCACCCTGAGTAGTCAGCCTTGACCTAGGGACAGATAACAAGCACAGGCTGGCCGATCTCAGGTTGCGACTGGGATTGTAGGGAGTCAAGAGCTGGGGAATGTAAGTGGGGGCCAGCCCATGTTGAGCTTTGAAAGTTATTAAAAGAATCTTAAAATCAATCCTGAATTTAACTGGCAACCAGTAAAGGGATACAAGGATTGGTGAGATATGAAACCGACGGTTTGTTTTAGTTCAAATTTGAGCAGCAGCATTTTGAACAAGCTGCAAACAAGTCACTGAGGAAAAGGGTTCCCGACTCCAGCCATAGTTTATTGACTCAGATGTATTTGTCATGGCTTTTCCCGAGCTAACAGGTGGTAAATGGCTACATTTGGTGTCAGCTGTGTTTGTTTGTTAGGAAGAGGCAGGAGATAGATGATGAGATGTAAAGTGTTAAGTTGTAGTATGTCACAACACCCATTGTGAAAAGTGCCATTCAGAAATAAAAAGTGACACAGGGATAAAAGAGTAATAGCGTTGTGAGAAAAAAATAATCACATTGGAATGAAAACAATAAAACAAATTTCATGATATTTATACTTTATTTTTCTCATTCTTTATGGTATTTATTTCATATTGAACAGTTGGGTCTTTCTTTAGGTTTTATCATTTAAAAATGATTAACACTAACACTCCCAGCTACAAATGTTTTGTTATCACCTAACATCAGAATTGAATGCTCTCCACAGCAGTTCTAATAATACTCATCACACATTTATGTTTATTTGAGAATTCACAGAAATAACAATCTTGTGATCCCGACCATTTGTTTGAACCCCAAACTCGAGCCTCTGCTGTTGGAGATATGAAAATTGAGCCATTCCAGGGAAGTGACAAATCCTGTTGTGTGTTCCCCGCTAATCCTCCCTTTGGATGGTAAATGCGACGCACAGCTTAGAAACACACCACCCAGGCTGAACCGCGATGTACAATCTCCAGGAGTGAGTGTGTTTTCTCATCTCATTCCTCCGTCAGGTTCACATGCCCACACACATACGTGCACCCTGCATCCTCCAGCCCTCCCATCCGCCACCGCAAACCACCACATTATGACAGATTAATATGCCAGAAGCTATTGGTAAGAATATATAGAAACAAGCGAAACTTATATGAAGCATTTTGTCGTTATACTGGGGCTGTTTATATAACAAAGTGAGATGGTATAGGTGGTCATCAATTCTTGGAACCACTCTCCAGCTGATCTATTGAGATGTCTGTTATTCCAATGATGGTTTGAAAGCTAATTTATACTATATTTCAGTACTGAGGTGCCATTGGCACCTTGCAACAGCAAATCTGACCAGTGGAGAGTGTGAGCAGTGCATTAGAGACTATCCTGTTGCACAAACGCTGTCTGCTAATGTCATTACTTAGAAAGAGCAGTCTCCACTGTTGGCATGTTGTCTAAGGTTAACCACCCGCCCCCACACACATACTAACACAACCACACACTTACACTCGCACACACACAGAATGTGTTATTGTTGAACGTATCCATTTCCCTTTCAGGACATTTGCATGTGTCGATACAGATCTTTGCTCGACTCTAATGAAGGTTGCGATTGATTTCACATTCCGGGCATGCTGTGTTTTCCTAGCTGTCGGATCGAGGTGTTCCAGCATCAAAATGTATATTGTTGCACTAATCAGTTAATTTGTGCAAACTATTTCTGGTTTCCTGGAATTTTTATGAGGCCAATCACATCACAAGATATATTCCATGAATGGGTTTTATTTTGTCAAGGTCTTGTAGGAGTTTTTCTGTTGGACTTGAACAGTTCAAGGTGAAAGTTGTACATAGTTTTTCTTTCATTCTGCAAAAGTTAACATATTTTTCTGTGAACAAAACAGTGGACATTTACTCTGTTCATTGTGTTGTCGTATTTCAAAGTGGTCTTTCCTGACTGTCAGGAACAATAAGATATCTGCGGGAGAACTGTCTAGTCATATTAGAGGTTTTAACCTCTGCAGGATTGAATAAGGTTCTGCACCAGGAAGGACACGTTATTGAATTGACAGCTCCATACCACTGCGAGCCAAACCTCCTCCCTTTTATACAGCACTATATGCATTTGATTCCACACAATTAAATTACTGCGGTATCAGTCACAATTCTTCCACTCAGTGTTTTCACACAACATCAGCATCATCTTTCATTATCTGCTGTGGAGGTCCTCCCCTGCACTCATAAATACTCTGGATTATTCTATTGCTGTCAGTCTGCCTGCTGCCTCATAAATTCACTGCTGCCACAGTGCAGGGTCATGGGATTCAAGGGGAGAGCTCCTGAATCTCAGGCTGATTTCTGTGCGAGTGTGAGGATGTGAGGTATATGAAGCATTCTCCAGCTGCAGCTCATGATACACCGACAGGAGTCTCTTGCCCGGGGCTGTACGTGATCTGTGCAGTGGTCACGTAGATGCCACCGGCCGTATACATGTAACTCTGATTAATTATTAACGCTGTAGCAGAGGTGGAGGAAGACACAAAGGGCGTGCAGTGAAAACACGTCTGGCTAGTGAGCTGCTCCGGTTTGACAGTGGGAACAAAATTGAGGTAACATTTTAACTACCCCAATTTATCATTTATAAGCAAGATAGGAACACTTAATATGTTGAAGGTCACAGTCACCTATGCCTGCAGGTTGATCAAAATGACAAAACATAACCTGATGAGATTTTTACACAATAATTGTGTTTACAGATATTTAAAGCTAGGGTCCTGGAAAACCTAGCAAGAGCAAGGCTGCATCTCTGCGTCACCAGTGTTTGTCTCTCTGGCTGAAGACTCTGGTCATGCGCATTTTTAGACAACCCTGCCAATACACTTAAAGCTACTACAAGGAACTTTTCATGTTCGTTGATTTTGGCGCCTCTGTGTCCCACTGCGCCTCTGTGTCCCACTGTGAGCGGTAGTTCAGGACACAAACCAAGAAAACACTGCAACACTGCAGCTCTCTTTGGATTGTTTTTACTGTTATAATATAACATGAATCAGGGACTGCATCCCTGTGTCTCTCAGGGCGGCAAAAGATCAAAATACTCAACATATTCATGAAAAATGTACATATCAAAAAATGACATCCATTTGTCGGTAAAGACAATTTTCTAACAATATTAGAACTGATTTTCAATAAGTATTAAATCACTCAATGTAAAGGGGCTAAAGCTGGCTGGAATATCAAACCCTACCATTACACACAGCAGTTTGCAGGATGCATAGCGATGAGGTAACATATCATGACTCTCATTCTGATCGCATCCATCTTGTTTGTAGACGTGGAGTTGGTGTGGAACAGACTCGGGAGCGCTGGTCTTTAGCCTAGCTAGTGCCTTGCTTCCCCCTCTTCCGTTTCCTCTCTCTTCCGCCTAAACATTCGACTTACCAGCCTGACTGCTGTAAATCATTGCTCTGACTTTGCAGGTAATCCGTCCCGACCACAGACATTGAGAATAGTTAATAGAAAAAGCCAATTCTGTCTCATTGTCTCATTTGTTGTCATAAAGAGGCAGCAATATAAAAATATGACCGTTTCAGAACCAGTTAAAAACTCATTGTAGGGGCTTTATTTCATTTAAAGAAACGTTTTTACTGATTCTTTATTCTCATGTATTAAAATAACATTTCTGGTGAGTATCAATTACTTTTATTGAGTTGTATAGCAGGTATTTAAGTCCAGTCTAGTAAAGATGCACAGAATAACACAGAAGAGCTTTACCAGTGATACCAATATATGTTCATTTATAACCATCAGGACTATAGACTAGTGTACACACACACACTGTTAATAATGTGTGTGCTGTTCCCACAAGAAAAATGCTTGATTGTCACAAGAGCTTATGTTTATCCACCAACATTACTGCAGTTCATACATGATCCATTATGAATGGACTTATGATTTCATAGAGGGTTGGGCCTCATTGATTTTATACAAATGTTCAAGGTTCATTCTCGACCTTTCATTAGTCTGACTTAACAAAAGAGCCACATCCTAATGGCTTTCAACAGTGAATGGACCTCACTTAGTTGTATCATTATAATAGGTACCTTCCAAGTGAATATAATACATATACGTTTTTTCTGTGAATATAAAATGAGCATTACATAAGCACATAAACACTTCCAAACATTACAGTTTATATAAAATATTTATTAATTGATATATGAAAAGTGGGAGAAAGTTTTTTTTTTAATGCATGCTCATTCAATTGATTAAAATGTAATAAAATCACAAGCTAAAGCTTGGTTTGGTCCCCAGCACCAGCTTACTTTCAAAAGAGTCTTAAAACCCCAGTGCAGTGGTAAAAGAAAAATTTAAACAAACAATAATAATGTCACAAGCACTGTGGCAGAGAGGAGAGAGAAAGGTTGGTCCCACGAAATGAAACCTCTCACTCACATCGTTCTCGGCCCCTCTGAGTAATTTATGGTTCTGAAAGTGCACTTTCCCCTAGAAGCCAAATCAAACAGCATTACTAGTACACACTGAGATGATGCAAAGCTTGCAGTGAATATCTGTGTACCTAAAAACTATCCACGATACGTAGAAGAAACCACACACACACACACACACACACACACAGTGTCATGCAACCGGCCTCCTGTAAGTTTGGCAATCAAACTGAATTTGCCTGCATGCTGTGGCCGAGATGAATCATTTACAAACGCTAAAAACTGCTGGCATTGTTTTCGGCTACTTTCTCATTGTCTACATGTGAGGCACTGACTCTTGACAGACAGCCTGAATTATGATGTACAATGTTACGCGTTGGCAAAGTCAGCAGGCCTAATGCTTCTGTTCTATTCTTAACTCAACAGGAAATCTGAATATCTAAACTTTTGTTATGCATAATGTTCAGGCTGGATGAGAAACTTACCTTTCCCTCTGAACTTGGCTGATAAACCCCACAGAGAGCATGAATAATACTTTATGAAAGTTGCATTTTTTTGTAGCATGCACGTTGTTTTTAACTGCTAAAAGTGGAATATTATGTGGGAGAGTTTGTGTGGAAAAGTAAACAGTTCATCTGCAGGTCGATGTTGGGAACTAAGCTGTGGCACAGCTTGAGTTTTCGTGTCTGCCGGTCAATTTACTCTATCACAGAAGAGTTTCCAGGGTCAGATAAAATGGCAGCTGCCGACACAGAGGAGTGAACTGTGCTGCGTCGTGCTGCTGTCTGAGTGCTACTTCAAAACCCTGTCAAGTTTATTCCATATATCGTGCTCAAGTACATGTCAAAAGTCAAATTTGGATCTTGCAGACATGAGATTATAAACTAAGTGAGATGAAATACAGCGTGTACCACGCAGCTACATTGTATGGCTCTTTCTAAAAAATGCCTAAACCCATTTTAACCAATTGGCTGAGCACTTTGACAAACAGAACCCACTCTCAGACTTTTCTACTGTACTAAAATGCCTTTTTTTTCCCCACCATGGCCTTTAGCCTCTTGGCACACACTGCCGCTGTCACACGCTCCTGAGCCTCGCTGAGCTCTGAATACAGACATTAGCTGTCCATCAGAACGGCTCAGTCAGCACAATTCCTGCTGCGCAAAGAGACTTTGTCCCGAGGCACCGAGCACCACCACCACCACCCCCCCCCCACACAACCCTCCCCGCCCCGAGTATTCTCTAATAGCACTCCACTTGATGTGTGAGAAGCACAGCTTGTGGTAGACCACAAAGCATTGAATCATTGTTTGCTGATAAAACACTCAACACAGTGAATGCGTACGGGGAGTCCATCTCCAGAGCGATGCCAGCAATGACTGCAGATGAGACGGAGTAGCCTCGGCTGGTCGATTTCATTACACACAGATATAATGGCATTGTGTTTACTGGGGAGAGTGCATGGCGACTTTACTGGATACTGTTTCCTCAGGTTGCATTTCATATTTCTCCAGCCAGTACTAGCAGGGGTCATCAACAAATAGGATTGCAGAGGATTTAAGTTTGCGACTTTAAAAAGGGATAATCACATGACTTCTGCAACGCTTGCCTGTGAAGGGTTCACGTTTAGTAATTGGACTGGCTTCCTAAATGAGATGCAGAAATACAGTATGAGGGGGTTAACGTTTGATGCATTGCTCCGTTTCTCGCTGTGTTTCAGCTTTCTCCATCTCTTGAGACACCTTTCTCTATACCGCATTCAAAAAAAACTTTTGTTGTTGTGGCTTTATTTCTATTTTACCGCATCATTATTGGACAAAAAAAAAATCCCCTCCTCGGTGAGAAGATCGTTGCGGTGTCATGCGAAGCCCCCAGACTCTGATGGTGATGAGATGAAGGGTTTCAGCAATTACCTATCAATAAGAGATGTGCGCTCAGATAAAAATAGCATGCAATACAGGCAGCGCTTGTTCTGCTGACTGAGAAGCTACAGACAACACAGACTGAAGTGAGGACTGTCACATTAGGCACCAAATTATGCATTAGATAGCAAAGGCATGGCTGGTGACTGGTGTGCTGTAGAGCAGCACAAGTGCTCCGTAAGGTGAGGTTGGAAGGTTGTCTCCCGCTGTAATGGAGTCTGACAACCTTGTAACAGAGCAGGGAGAGAAGGAAAGCAAATCTTTTTACCTTTCAAATACCAGGTTACTCAATTGTTTTTAGTTTAGTTTTTTTAATTCATTAAATTTTAGAATTGAGACTTGCCTCTGTTTGGATTTGAAACGTTACACTTTTTTTGTTATCTATGGCAGTGGTTCCCAAATGTTGTCCAGGTGTGCCGTGGGATTTTGAGAGAAATGTACAATATTGTTATTGCAATACTTCTTTACTACGACAGAGCTCCAGTGTGCGACCATTTGAATCTTAAGTGCGACTAAAAACTTTCCTTGGTCGCACTGGTGAGCCAAACAATTAGCTGGTGTGTCTCTGTATTTGACGTCATGATGCTTCCTCATCTCATCTCCTCTGCAGATTTTCACACTCAAACACACAGACCCCAGGCTGGCCACGCCCCCACTCACACACATTGAGCAGAAATGAGGGAGAAGAGGAGGTGAATGGGGCGAGTCTGTCTGAGTGTCCTCGCTCCACACTCCTGACCTGCGCTCACTTTACACACAACTTATTAGGACCTGAACAGTACTGAAGTTTACTTTGGATTTGTTTGATTTGCTGTTGAGTATTTCAAACACATTGAAAATGTGAGGAGCACACACACACACACACACACACACACACACACACACACACACACACACACACACACGCACACACACACAGATTATTTTGAAGGGCCTACCTTCATATTTTTAAAGAATGCATCAAATTAGAGGTTTCCCTGCACAGTTTACAGCTTTCGTTCTTTGAGATTTCTTTTTTTCTTTCCCAGCAAAATCATTCTACACTGAAAGATCTTTGAAAAGTTTTGGGTGCACCTAAATTCTTTGCTGGTGCACCTGAATGAAAACGTTAGACAGACCAGTGCAACCAATGTTAAGTTAGTCTGGAGGCCTGATACAAAACTGTATGAACAACTTTTTAATTTTATAATATTACATCATTTATTTGTGTGCACTAATTCGTCAACACAGAGGTATATTCTTTACCTTAAAAAAATAACAAACAAAAAAACCTTGGGAACCGTTATTTTCACCATTGGAGCAGTGGTCAGAGGGTGGTAATTATTAGTGTGTGACACATGTAAGACCTTGATTGACAGCCAGTGTGAAGGAGAGAACAACCCTAACCCAAAGAAGAGAGAAACGCGGGATTTGCATGAATAACAATATACTGTAAGTGTGCCTTGTGATTTGGGCTCAGCCTTCAGTCTGCCTTGGGCAGAAAAACTTTGAAAACCACTAATCTAGGGCACACCTCCCATATCAAACTCCATTTAGACTAAATATGCCAGACATATGAAGTCTTCATTGGTATGCTGCGGTCAAATAGATGAAATGCCTTAATGAATTTGGAAACATAAAAGATCATACTGTCGGTCATACCAGCCAGAAAAATACAGATTTTTATTCCATCCAATCATATTCAATATTTGTTTTTGACAAGTAATGATCCATATCATTTGAACCAATGTTGTGCTGCTTATAATTAGATATATATTTATTAATTATTTTGCTGCATTTATTGCTCATCCATCCATCCACCACACCACCCGTCATTGGAGGGGTCAGGGATACTGACAGGCCCAGACTAAATGGCAGTTGAGCCCAAACCGTGGCGCTTAGTGGTGACTGCTTACCGCTGCACCACCTATAGACTGTGTCACTCTTGCCATTTTGCACATTTGGTGCCAGAGCCTGAGGAGCAGTGATTTAAAGATGGAGCCGCAATTTAGCAAGATCCCGCCAATGCATTGTGAATCAGGTTCAACTCCATTTTTACACTATCAAATAATATAATATTTATATAATAAATCATGGAGGAGACAGAATTTATAGTCTGCAGCCAGCCACCAGGTGGGGATCAAGATGTTTTGGCATCACTTTTAGTGAGCTGTCATGTCGTCCATCTTCATTAACTGTCTATGGCATCCCACTATTTTTCTCCATGTACTTTTGATGATCATTTTCAGATATCGGCGGTTGTGGCTGAGGGGTAGAGCGGCCGTTCTCCAACAGGAAGGTCGGCAGTTCGTTCCCATTCTTCCCCATCTGCATGTTGAAGCGTCCTTGGGCAAGAAGCTGAACCAGGAATTGCCACCCAAAGAAAAGAATAAAAGTGCTGCGAATAGATGCACTGTATGAATGTGTGTGTGAATAGGTGAATGGCAAACTGTACTGTAAAGCGCTTTAGGTGGTCATCAAGACTAGAAAAGCTCTATATAAATACAAACCATTGACATCTACATTAATGATTACAATTTAGACCTATCAAAGTAAGTGACTGTTTTTGTTCTACAAAACTGTAGATTTTACTCTTAACTGGCCCCAGAGTCATGCATTACCTCATCTTAGGATAAAGAACATGAAAACAAAGCCAAAACACAGAAAGGTCTGTTGGAGTGTAGGGGGAGTGATAGGATCAATTTGGACAAACTGTAATGTTAGAGTGCTGTCACCCATCACTCTTTATTTTCTTAACAAAATACGTTATTAAGTTTTGGTATTTGATCTGGTGTGAAAACAGTCAAAGCGACACAATGAAACATACTTCATTGTCATTTCCCTGTTTGTCACCAATTTGCAAAATCACTTGCAGCCATCTGGGCACCCATGGGCGTGTTGAGGTGTGGTCAGACACATTATTGCCACATTGCTAACTTGGGGAAAAGACATTGCACATTTGACCACCAAAAATCTGGTCCAGGATCAGTGATGCTGTATTTCATTGTTATTGTGAAGATAGTACAATTTGATTGGTAAAACCTCCAGCAATCCACCAAGATGCAAGCCCACCTGGACTTTAAATGGTAGATGGTTCTTTCATTGGATAATAGCATGTTTTATTTTTAAACAGGTCCATGATTAGCTAAGAAGCTGAGTACAACCCTTTCGAATAATCCATCTTTTTTCATCGTTAAAACTAATGAAACTGGCTGTTGACACACCCAAAATTCACATTGCACTTCAAACCAAAGCATAAAAATAGAGCCCAGATATTTCTTTTACTGCAATCATTTAGACGCCACAAGTCTGTTTGGAAATATATCTTTGCTGCTTATCCAAATCAAGCCCATCAGCAGTTCTCCTTGTTTGTGTTTCCCCTATTTGTTCTGGTATTAGCTGCATTTCTGCATTTGGACAGCGATTCGATTTCTGGCTGTTCTTTCTGTCTTCTGTGTGTTTTGGCCTCAGGGAACAACGTACATATGTGATGAAAGCACTGATTCCATTATCATCCCTCCCATCGGTTTTCTCTGCAAATCTTTTTAAGGTTTTGTTGTTGACTTTTTGTTTTTATAACCACAGATATTAACCAGTGTGTGTGTGGGTGTGTGTGTGTGTGTGTGTGTGTGTGTGTGTGTGTGTGTGTGTGTGTGTGTGAGTAGCTCTTTCAAAGAAGAAATGATCTCTGCTCCTTGTTTCCTAATCCCCCACTGACTAATCTCTGTACTGCCATCCAGCCCAAGGTTCTTAAAGAAGGTATCAAACTAATTAGTTACTCTTTGAGCTGTAATAGTCTGAAGGAATTCCGGCCGGCCTCCTATGCCCTTCAAAGCAGTAGGACAGATCGTCTCAAGGTGATGAATCACTCGCTTCTTGTAACTAAGGTGGAAAATTCTATTGTAGTTCTTCTTGATCTTGGTGCAGCTTTTGACACATGATCATTCACTCCTACTACTGGCAACTCTGCCACTGCTTTAGGCTGCTTCCTCTCTGTCTGCCGCACAGGACTTTATCTCAGGTCATTGCAGAGTTCAGATCATCTCTCTGATATCCCCCATGGGTCTGTTCTGGTCTTTCCCCAATATATAACAACCTGAACACTAGGTAACATGCTATGAAAGAACATTAGAGCACATTGACGTGCTCTTCACTAAAACACAATGAAACAATGTGGATTTCTCCTTCACAAATGAAATCCATCTTTCTGACCAGAATATACAAGATTAACAACACAGACTCGAACAGGAGCCACATGAGGCCACACTTCACTGCACTTTAGTTGTATTGAACTTTATTGTATTTTTGACTAGCAGTAAACACTCTTGCTCACACAAAGACAAAAATAAGCACACACTTTTTTTTTTTTTTAGATGTACAAAGCCAAGGGCACTGTGGTCGTGTTGCTTTATGTTTATATGGACACTAATAATCTAACTATTGACCTCACTCTGAATAACATGTTACTCCGATTATGATGTTTACTTGAATTCCTAATGTAAAATTCCATTCATGTTCCTCTTCAATATGTTAAAGAGCAAAGTTTGTTTATGACACACATCAACATTACGTTCTGTACATATAATGTTCCTGCCAGAATTTAAGGGCCGCAGCCTTAAATAGTTTATGCACGATACTACCATATACCATTCTGAGTGTTTACCGTCTAATTTTGCAAAAGCTTCAACTCCACGTTTTTTTCCCCTATCTTGTTTACACTCATACCCAGGGCATGTTTCATCAAGTAGATCGCAACTGCCATATTCCAATGTTGCAAAATGCGGTGCAAACTCCATTAGGGCGATATAATGTGACAAAGGGAGCAGTCTTGTTTGATCTGGAACTTTGGACTTTTCAATTTAGTGTGAACCTCGTCTGGATCAACACATCAAAATGTAGTCCGACAGGAAGAGGTGGTCTCAGGCCGGATCAAATGAACCATGGTTTGAATCATTTGGAGTGTGAATTTCTTTTTGTTCTGACTTTCTCTTGTCATTTGCAGGAAGTTGCATTAAGCAATAGAAAGAGAATTAAAAAGCAGAAGCAGATATGGTTCGCAGGATTTCTTGTCAAGAAGGAGGACGTTCATTTTGCTGGTAGTAAGACCATTACGAAGTTACAGGTTAATTTATTTTCACCATTCAAATGGAAAGACAACTGCATTCGGTTAAAATGAATGACGACGACAGGATGTCATACAAAAGTCTTAATTCAGCTCCCTAAATAAATATTAACAAAAAAAATGGATCGAATGTTTACAAAGACATGAACATTGGTTCAAACCATGGTCTGGACTTTCAGAGGTTAAAATGCACCACAACGTTGACACGTCTACATAATGTTTCCAAGGCGGGAATACTCTATTGCTAATGCAGAATATTGTCATGGCTCTGAGCAAAAAGAGTCTTTTTGTTATGGACATTTTCCTTGTGTTAAGATTTGTGTTTGTTCTGAGCTCTGTGCTTCATGTTTTATTTTGAAGTTCTGCTCTCCCTCATGTGTCCTTTACATTTACTTCCTGCCTTTGTGTGTTTCCCTCCAGTTTTGTTGCCTTGATTTGTTTCACCCGTTTGTCCTGTGCCCCCTGTCTCTAGTTTGTCGTCAGTTGGATTCAAGTCAAGTCCTCAGTTCTGTCTGTGTCCAGTCTGTTTAGTCTCCGTCATCTCAAGTTCCTTCTCCTGCCTTGTTTTCCAGCCGCCTGCCCCTTATCTTGTGTTTTCAATCAATTCAGTATTTTATTTTATTTTTTTAATTGGACCAGCTGCCTGCTCTCTACAATTTTGACAAATATGACCTTATTCAAGCTAATTAGAAAATGCTGTTCACAGTGTTAATCTGGTTACTACTGGAATATTGGTGTCCACTGACAACTCATCTTCATCAATCAGGCCGTGTAAAAAAGTATGTTTGCACTGTTATGTGCATGTTGTGTTATTTTCCTTCCTTAAAAACACTTGTGGTCTATATTTTATTTTGATTAGCGCTACCATTTTGTGCTTTTTATTAGTATATTTTTCAGCTTTAAGCACTTTTTAACCAATAGATATCGTATTTTCCTTAAACTCTTTTCCTCTAACAACTTTTTCACAGTCACTATTACCTGGTCACTGAGTTTAGTATCGTATTTATCATGTTGTAAAACCTAATTTAAAAGAAAACTATTCAATACTATATTCTTAAGCATTCTATACAACAAATGTCCCTATAAGGCAGATGCTGGTCAAGGTCTCATTAAAACGTATACACCAAGAGTCACAGCAACTTCTCTGACTTTACCAACAGTATTCTGAGCTCCCGCTGCCATCAGCTTAATGGTTCCCATCATTGTCTCTTTCTGTGTGTGCAGGACTTGACATTGCGATGCAGAGCAAAAGAGAGAGAGGGAGAGAGCTGTGGTATATTTATTGAATCACCACGCCTTGGTGTTCAAATCGATACTTGGATTTATGTGCAAGTCTGCAACATATTTTTACTCTCACCTCCAGCCTGGAGGGCACTTTAATTGGTGAAATCTATTCCTCTGATTAGACATAATTCACACTAGGCATTGTTTCATTCACTGGTAATTAAAGAGCCGGGTAAAGAGACAGGGCTGTTTAATTAATTAACACTCGGATCCCTCACACATGCAGATAAAATCGGTGGCACATTCCTCCATTTATAATTCAGAGACAAAAGTGAAAAATATGCTGCTTGTCCCTGAAGTGATAACATTTACTCAGACAAGACACAGTGTCTTAGACTGCGGCACTGCTGACTGTGAGATCATGTGTAAACTTGACAAGTGAGATGATTGGATGCACATGAAGAACCAGGCCGCACGTGGTTAATTAAAGTTAGACACATTTCCATAATGTAGAAATCCAGACATGAAACCTACCTCATTGTACTAACCTATTTACACCTGCGATTAACATGTGATTCATTTCTGAAGATGGTATGATGAGGGACTCTGCACGCGCCTGTTTGGAATCAGATGTTTTCTCGGCCTGTGTTAAAGCTCCCGAGCTACTTTAGAATTATTCCTTGTCATTAGTGAGTCCTCCTCAAACAGTTTTATGCTGTTACTTGTTATTGTTTGTGTGCAGAGCTTTTTAACAGTCTATGGTGCAGTGTTAAGTTAGAAAACTTTGCATTCATCCTACCTGGTTTATCTGCAATGACGATTTGATATGTTTTATGTGTTTTTCATGAGATGGAACTGAATTTGCTTTATGTTCACACATTCACGTGTGAGGTTCATATATAAGTTTGAATGACTTACTTAACTGCTGTTATTTATTCATACATTGCATCTTGGCTATTTCAGAGGTCTGAGAAGCAACCAACACAATCTTCAGTTCACAACTATACAATATATATGCAAAAGCATTGCGAAAACAAAACAAATGTTATGCTTTTACTTTGATGACAACTTTCCAGTGATTCTTTGTTGGCCGACCACTGCTCTAGTTTATTTGAAGACAAAGAGGAAGACAACTGCGCACTGCTCCGCCCTCACTTACTGCTACAGAGCACTGTTTGTCTGTTTATTCAAAGTTTATTAATATTGAACGTATCGCGTGTCCAAATTGGACCAAATTTAACAATACACACATGCTATGGTGAAGTTTGCCTGGCCATGTAATGCATGCAGGGCCATATACATGGTTTGAGTCTATATCATTGTTCCCTACTGGAGGTTCAGATCACCAGATTTACGAAAACGTGGAAGCTTGCCATCTTGGAACTGCATCCACTTCTTCTTAACAGGGTCATGGTCGAAGCGGCCTCTCCCTTCACCTTGGATGTTTGTTGACAAGTCTGGCAGCTCCGCCGGGCTAATTTGCATATTGAGATCCGATCACAAAGCGTGCACCGTTCAGAGTGATTATTGATACCGCGTGCGAATGCAAAGGCCCCTTTATTAGATGTTATTATGCAGATAATGTACCCATGCAGATTGCATGTTAAAACCAGGATGGAATGGAGGCTATTTTGCAATCTGCCTCAGTAAATACAAACATGCAAGAAAAGACAAATACAACAGCTTTCTCGAGCTTTTCCTCAACTATGAGAAAAAATTATCAGAGCAGCAGCAGCTCAGCAGTTTCCAGTTAGTTAGAGCAACCTCTGTTCATTTATATTTATGTGGTTTTTAAAATGTTCTGACAGCACTCTGAGCACATTAAATGGGATTGTACTTTAGTGGAAGGAATCAGAATAATACCATCATTGTCCCTGGTCTTAGCGCACAAATAACTCACTTATAAAAACCTGCGCTGATTTATATTTATGTGATTTCAAAAAGGATCTGACAGTGTGCTGAGATCATAAGATTGGGACTGTACTTCAGAGGACAGGGGGGAGGATTTGCCATTACCTTTTGAAAATTGATTTCTCTTTGCCTGTAAATAATTTAATATGAGATAAGCTTCTGGGTTTGAAGTTAGCCTGTCAGGTCTCAATATCCCCCCTATAGAGTGTTGAAAGGCTCAGTTTGGTCGTGTGCAGTGCCGAGGCTTTTTCCAGGCATTGATGACGCTCACATTAAAATGCTCAGTGAGGTTTTTAAGCGGCCAAGTCTGGGGGGAGGAAAATCAAAATCAATCTTCAGATGATTAACTACGAACCATTTTCAGCTGCAGTGAACTGAGTAATGTGCACTCGGGAAAATAACTTGTAATAAAATCCCTTTTCTCGACCTAGAGGAGAGCGTCATATAAAGTTAGCATGCAAAGTGCTGATTCATATTGTTTAGGCAGCTAGTGTCCGTCTAGCTCAATTTGCTACATGATTAATGAAAAGAATGGATTCGCTGCTGGCTCGTAACACTCAGGAATGAGAGGGTTAAAATGATGAGGAAGATAGACTGTGGCTATTAGGTGGCTGTGACCTGTTAATGATGTTAGTCAATGGAATTGACTGTCCATGATAATGCAAAACTTTTCATTAGATCATCACTGCTGCTTAAAATGATTACTGTCACACACGGGCCAGCGTTTTTTCGCCCCGCACACTGCATCTCCATTAGGACGCGGGGGGGCCGTCTCCTCTAGTCACATGTGTCCCGGACACACCAGCACACATTTGTCATGCAGCGTGCACCATGAGCCCAGTGTTCAGGCATTATTCTGCTAGTTCTGGCATGCATTAGGAAAAGCGGTATTGCGTAAATATTAGTCTTGCAACACATTTTCAGCTCGAGTGACTCTGTTCATATTAAGAGGTGACAAACAGATGGGACGTGTGAGCCACAAAATAAGAGGCAGGCTCAGGGCTGTCGAATCAATTCTAGGAGAAGTTGTAATGCTGCCTATGCTAAACGATCCCTTAATCAAATCCAAAGACTGATGCAGCTCCCATCTCTTCTGCTTTGAGTCTCGGAGGAAAAGATTCAACAAATGCTCCAAAAATGCTCCTTATTGTCATCAATAAGAAAGCTGCGTTGGATCATTTAAATCAAATTCCACTCAATCACACCTGCGGTTCTAGGTGTATCAGCATAAAACTGGCTTCTGATTGTTGCATTGTTAGAAATGTTGAGTTTTATCGTGTTGACAACTTGAGTCACAAGCAATAATAATAACAGTGTTTGTTTTTCAATGAAGAATCAAAAAGCGCATTTAGAGGATGGGCACTAAAGTGAAATCACACGATATGAAGCATAATAGGAGCATCTTTTGAGCGAAAGAAGCAAAAAACAACGTTTGCACAAAGAAAAAAAATCGATCAAAATCATAAAATCTGTATAAAAGATATCAAAACAAAACCAACAGATGGATGTGATAAACAAAATAATAAAACTTTTATACAACAAGAAAAAAGCCATTAGTCAGAAAGGTAAATCTATAAAAATGTTTTGAAGTGGGGTTTAAATCAAAGACAGTGTCAGGAAACTGAACACTAATATGTTCTGCTCCACTGCCAGTGCAGCAACACTCCATCAGCCCCCCCCCCACTTTAACCTGGAGTCTGCACCAGATAAAAGATTTAAACTTGGAGAGAGAGGCCGTTTGGGACAGAGGGGAGTAAAGTGTCCACTGTAATTAATGAAATTGGACAGAAATTGTCAGACACTACAAAGAAGCGGGAGGTGATGTGGTAAAAAAAAAAACTCATCATATTCAGTGTCCTCGTCGCAGTATTCCACCTAAATTGGAAGTTGAACTACAGCTATTGTGTTGAGGCAAGTAAGCAATGAGTTACAAAGGTTCAGGCTGCAGAAAATAAAAAAGCAGGACTCGTGATACTGCGAGGATGCACTGACAAAACACCAGGACAGAATTCATCGGGATATTTCTTTAAAAAGTGTCAATTAAAATGACAAATAGCTAGGTCTGATTTAATAAAACATTACAGTGGAAAGTCATGTTGCTGCTTATTCAAACATTTCAAATGGTTTTCTTTTTAATCAAATAAGTGCATAATAAGTGAATAAAATGCGATGATTGTATGATCCTATAAAATAGGTTAGTTAAAGTCACGTAAAGTCAAGTAAACTAAAACATTACGGGACAGGCACTTGAGTTAATCAACAATGTTTGTAGTGTGTGGATGGGTGAATATATTCAGATTTAACTAAACCAAAAACCTAAAGTACCAAATCAACCAAGCAACCCAGGGAGGAGAGGGAGAGTGAAGCATTCACACCAGCTCAGGGGTCCAGTATCACTTCAATCAGTCACTCCCGTCTCCCAAAAACCAAACACAAAAGTAGGTCAGAGGCCAAGGGGCCATCACACATTTGACAAGTCTGTTCTGAGTAGAGCCCCTTGTATTATCTCTATAGACATTTTGCCACATAGGGAAAAAAAGGCCCAGTTGAACTAATAAATGTCCATAATACACTAATGTTGTAGATGCACATTTCCTGACCTACAAGAACATACGTTAAAATGTTAGATTTATTATGAAGTAAGGAAAAATCTGACATGAGCTGCTGCTCCATAATTACCTGATCCTGTGCTTTACAGGTTTTAATTGGATCTCTCCAATCAGCAATCATTTTAGTGAAATGGTCAAATAAAACCCACATTATGTTATATAACTAGTTATATAAAAGAGTGTTACCTGCTTTGTTTAGTGTTTTTTCAGATTCATAAATAAATTAAATTAAACTTGGAGTGGATGTTCCATCAAATTAGACACGACAACAAATTAGTACCTACTGTATTTTCAAATACAAATTGGTTGTATAGATGTTGGCCTTGTGAAAGTGACTTGAGATAGAGCGCTGTAGAAATATTTAATTTTCAGAGCAGCAAGGTTGTTGACAGTCACATACATAAAACTGACTTTTGGTAGTTTATTTCAATTTGACTGTTCCTATTCCTTTAATTCAAGGGAGACACATGAAAAGGATTTATTCAAAGCATTTAGCATTGTAAAGAAATCAAGTTAGATATCATGTAAATTGTTGCTGTTTTAAAAACAGCAGCACTGTGAAGCTTGTAGCAGTTTTGCCATCTTAGAGATTTGTATTTACTCTTCATCTAGCCGGGAATTTAATTATATAAATAACCTTTTAGCCAAAGATTAACTTATCTTCCTTGAAGAGATTCACCAATTTTTACATATTGACACCATATACAAGATGGACGACATGACTGCTCCTCAAAAGTGATCCCACAGCATCTTGATGGCCACCTGGTGGCTGGCTGCAGTATAGGTCATAAACCCTGTCTCCTCCATGTTTGTGGATGGGATTGAGACCAAACTAAAAAGTCCAAGTACACGTCAAACACATTTGTCTCAAAGTTGGTTTTGGTCTTTAACGGTAGTTCTCACCACACTGCTCTATATCCAAGTGTTTCTTTCTCCAGTAAATAAGGTTAAAATTAGCTGATGCAATAAAGACGAGGTGAAACATCATTGTTGGCGCCTGAGACTGACTCACAATTGGTTAACAAGTATCGAAAGCGCTTCGCCACAACAGCTCCATCCTCTTATTACTACTGTGCAGACTGGCTCGAAATGCGGAAGATGGCAACGTTGTTGTTTGCAATATTTTGGCTTCATTTCTGGATATTTCTACATGGTCTATAGCTGTCAAGAGTGAGTTTATTCCTGTGTGACTTCATTTTCTACATTTTCAGATTAATTAGGTGCATTCGGGTCATCTGGGACATTTTTTGCAATTTTAACTTCTGCAACTTATTCTGATATCTGTTTTACACATTAGATCAACATATTATACCTTTCTGTAATCCTTAAGATGTGTTCGAACCACACCAGAAGAAAGAATGGATATATCATACTCAGAGGAGACATAGCACAGCGTTTCAGAATCAGAATCAGAATCAGAATTCTTTTTATTGCCAAGTATATTTACACATACAGGAAATTGCCTTGGTGTGGTTGGTGCATTTTGACATAAAAACAACAATATATACAGAAAAACAACAATATATACAGAAAGAACAATAAGTTATGTTATGGGCACATGCGGTGCTAAGATGCAGTGATTGGTTCTGGGATAGTGCCAATAATATATAAGTTATAAGTTATGTGCGGAGGGGAGTGGCGGAGTCAGTGTGATGCAGGGGGCTTGTTTGTGAGCCCCACTGCCATGGGGAAAAAACTGTTCAGGTGGCGCGAGGTTTTAGTCTTGATGGCCCGGAACCTTTTTCCGGATGGGAGTCTCTGGAATAGGTGGTGGCCGGGATGGGATGGATCAGCAATGATCTTGCCTGCTCTCTTACTGGTCCTGGAGTGGAACAGGTGTAGGAGAGCCGGCAGGTCGCAGCCGATGACCTTCTCAGCTGAACGAATGATCCGCTGCAGTCTGCCCTTGTCCTTGGCAGTGGAGGCAGCGAACCAGACGGTTTAGTGTTCTCTCTGACAAAAAAGAGAATTCTTTATATCCCTTTGAGCTACTTCTCCCTAAAAATAAAGCAGTTGGCAACTTAATGCTAATATCAACATGATGACATGCTAATATGCTCACAATAACAATTCTAAGATGCTGATATTTTGCTGTTCCTTTATCTGTTAACTTGTTAGCATGCTAAGATGTAAACATTTACCCACTAAACAAGACGGGCTGACTGTAACTGAAATCCCAACAGTCAGGTAACTAGCATGGCTAAAAATATATACTACACAACTGTATGTGAACCTTAAGAAAGATGTGAAACTTGTTTTAATTTTCTTAAACATTCATGGCTTAGGTTGAGGCTTCACTTGATTTTTTTTTGACAATTAGGTAATTAAGTTGAGCTGAAAACACAGTCAAAACTATGTAGTATTAAAGTGTTAAATCAACTAGAAAATCGTAAGTATTCATTCTTGAGAAAATGAGCGTGGACGTGTCTACTTAGAGTATGCAGCCTATGCAGGGTGTATGCTGCCCTGTCAGACCTCTGCAGACCTCAACAAGATGACTACTGAATTGAGTGACAGGTTGGTGGATGTATAATATACAATGCAGTCCCACTCATGGTTTTCGGGTACAATGCTCTGTGACAGATGGAAAAGAAATCCATGGTCGACACTCCTCCAACAGACACAAAGGTCCAAGTGAGAAAATCATATTTCCAACCCCTTCTCCCTATTTCTTACCTTCCTTCCTATAGTGTTATCCCACTGACATTCACCAGCAGATGTCCAACTAATAGACAAATATATAAATTGCGAGGAGGCATGAGACGCTGGGCTTCGGTTCACCGCGGCTGTATCCTCATTTACTCACATGGGATCTGTTTTGGCACAGGTGGTGTGGTGTTTGGAGGGCTTTAGAAGTAGGAACCCTGAAGTCGCTGAGAGACGGCAGAGAAAAAACAGAGAGAAGGAGGGCTCTAATCACTTCGCTGGCAATTAATCCTTTGGTGCCGCACTCCCACATATACAGTACACTGCTCCTGTGTTGCACCCTCTAATTTACAAGCTGAGAGACAGCAGGTGTTCAGGACAAAGTAAACAGAGGGGAAGCTGGAGGGAGGGGGATCGTTCAACCTGCTCCAGTCTGCTATTATGTGGCTCACACACTCCACTGAAAACAAGGAGCTCTCTTGGTATGCAAAACCTGTGTAGCCTTCCCTGTCGGAGTACTAGGCCAGGGCCCAAGGTCACATTTCCAGGGTAGGCTTCGCAAATGTTGCTGTACCCCTGAGGTGTCAGGCGGCGAGAAAATTAACAGACACTTTGTGTTCCTCAGCAGGCTCCTGTGGGAGACATGGCTGACTGCCACACTGATCCTGTCTTGATCTCCTCAGCCAAACACTCCATTATTCTATAACGGTTTGCCATCTTACCCGCACATACACAGCAGTATAACTGATCATTTCCCAGTGAACGGACTATGTGACACAAAAACATCAACTTGGACAAAAGGTCTGAATTTGAAAAAGATGACTGTGGAGATAGAAGAAGAGAAAGCAGCGTAGCGATTGCAGACCATGGATCTAGAAAGACGTGCAGAATGGTTACATATTTCTCACTTTTGTTAATCATAATCAAACAAATGCATCAGTTCCGACTACAAGCAGCATTAAAATCCAGTCCACACAATAAATCACAGTAAGTAATTCTGAGGTTTTAGGATTGCTGGTCTATATAGTTATCAGACTCACAAGAGAGTTTTAACAGATTTATTACAATTTCACAGCCCCTTTATTTGCACTTAACATTCCAGTTCTATTGCTAGGAACCACACCAATGTTTTGGTGCAGACAAAATGCCAGAGAAGCATCACTGTTGAAATTGTGTTCATTTTAAAATACTGAATTTATACAAGTAGCTGCTGCAGCCGATTTACTGTTGCGGATTGACCTCTGCTGATGTCTGAAATTTGAAATTGTGGTTTCGTGCTTTGAGCCAGCTGGCAACATGCCTTCACTGTTTCGTTGTGAAATATAGTATTTGTACAATTGAATTTATTACCTGATTATGGCAATAGACGATGAGTCAGGGGTCACAAGAGAGATGAATATCAAATTTCATGAAAATTCATCCAACGATACTAATCTTATCACAAAAAACAGAACATGTCAACTTGCTGGTGGCGCTAGGGGACAGTTGAGAGGTCAGGGGATCAATGAGGATATCAGTTATTCAAATATTTTACTGAATGATTTCCAAATTTCCTTAATAATGACAGTTTGGAGTGATTGGAATTTGTCCTCTAGCAACTTTGAGAGACTGTTCCAAATTTCATGGCAGTCCACCCAATCATTGTGATCCATATGATCAATTGGGAAAAAGGTGGATATCAACTACGGAGCCATTTCTGTGGACCCTGAATGTCTGTACAATGTTGTTTTAGGAACTCATTAAATATTTGTAGAAATATTGAATGAAGTGGCCGACCTTGGTTCATTGTGACTAAAATGGATGCAGCGTCAATTTTCCTGGATGTGCGCCGTCGTCGCAGAGGTCTCCGGTACCTTGTAGAGGGGTACAGTCCAGAGGAGAGGTCCTGGGTTCCTCTGTCTCTCATTCTGGATGCCAGGATGGTGAAAGACTTTCACCAGGCCCATCCACAGAAGCCTGGTGGGTCGCCTGAAGGCTCCCGTTGAAGAGTGGATACTGTTGTACTCTGGGCTACAGCTTCTCTCTAGTGTTTCCACTGTGTTACCCCCCCCTCCCTTGTGGATCTTGTGTGTGGGCGGAGTGACGAGGATCTCCCTGGATGACGATCACACCACCTGCAACCCTTCAGCTGCACACCTGCCACCCATTCACAATCGGGCTCCTGCAGTATTTATACCCCGGCTCACCCTTCCAGTCTTCGCCAGTTCGTTCAGTTTACCTTAGCGGTACTACGTCTCGGCCAGCTTCCAATGTGTTGTGCCTTGTCTTGCTTCGTTTTTTGATCATATTCTCCTGTGCTTCAGGTCCACTTCTCACCAGCCTTCAGAAAACCAGTCCAACTGCCTGCCTTGCTCTCCACCAGCCTGACTCTGCACATCTACAGTCCTTCCATCTGAGTGTGTAATAAATCATTTTAAATCACAAACTGTCTGCCTTGAGTTCCATTATTCTGTGAAACTTCACAATAAAGGCCGAGCTATATTGACATTTAGGTCCTCAAGTCCTCCAAAACCCTTCCATCCATCCATTATCAGCTGACATTGGGCTGACAGCAATCCCTGGACAGATCGCTAGTGCATCGCATGGCTGACCTATAGAGACAAACATCCATTAACTATTACATTTACACTCATGTATTATGTAGAGTCTCCAATTAACCTAACCTCAATGTGCATGTCTTTGGACTGTGGGAGGAAGCTAGAGTACCCAGAGAAAACCCACACAAACACAGGGAGAACATGCAAACTCCACACAGACAACTTGAATTTTAACCTTCTTGCTATGAGGTGATAGTGCTAACCACTGCACCACCCAAGGCTCTTCCCTCCTGGCAAACAGTTTTTTTTTAGATTAATAGGCTGAGTATGATATTTCAAACTGATCTAAATATGTAAAATTATTCGAGTTCCACTTAATTGTCTAAAGAAATATCTCACAAATCTCTAGTCTCTACAAAACTGGCACAAATGCAATCCTCATATTTTAATGTAGAGCTTGGTACATTTGTGAAAGCCCTTGAGTAAAGCATTGTTAAAGCACTGGCGTGGTGTTGCAGTCTCTGCTGCAGTGGCGGTATAATTAGCATACTGTCAGATGTCATCCAGTTGGCCTTCAGACTCGCTGCAATGACCTTTAGTACCATTTGAACTTTATCTTGCTGTTAAATATACATATTCTACATTGTCACATGCTGCAGCTCCTTTTGAAACCCTTTGGCTGGCATTTGCATGCAAATCACTCAGATTTTCATTTTGACTTTTGTTTTTCCTTCTTCGTCTTAATCTGGGAAACATACTGCACCTTGGTGGCATTTCATTTCTAAGCTGCAGCAGCAACGTAACCTTGCCCAGAGAGCTAACTGTGCACCACAGTGAACCACCGTCTCACTCACGCTTCAGGTTTTTATTCATATTTACTTTGGATATTAATATTTGTCTGTGATTGTTTGTTTGTGTAACCCGACATTATGCTGGTCACTTCGGTTCTGACTGGAATATCTCAACAAGGGTAGACTGAAATGAAATTTTACACTGACATTCATGGCCTCCACATGGTTATTTCTCATGATAAATGAAATGTGTTGAAAACTACTGAATGGATAATTGTTGGTACATACAGTACATTCAAAGTGGCAGAGGAAAAATCTTAATTATTTTGGTGATTCTCAAATTTTTTATGTAACGCCACAGTTGCCACAATTTCTGCCAAATACCTGCTAAACTCATGGCATTCTTATCCTTATGTTTGCTGCACACTAGTGGATAATCGGCCTGAGTCACCGACCTGAGGATCGTGAGGGCGTCGTCTGGAGTCTCGTTCTATCATGCATTTTTGAGGTCCTACAAGTGGATCGTCTTGTGTGTGTTCTCATGATAAAGATAAAAAATCGGTGACATCTGTGGATATCTGTGGTCTCTCACATTTTTTTAGAATTTAAGATTTTTAAATTCTCTAATGTCCTGCAGGCATGACAGTGTCTTTAGTGCTAATTAGCAACACTTCAATCTAAGATTGTGAAGCTGGTAAATATACCTGCTAAGAATAAGCATGTTAGCTTTAATGATGAGGGAAGGATAGCATGCAGGAATAAGCTGAAAGCTCCAACTACATGGTAAGACATATTGTTCACTTATACATGCGGATGAACATGTAACATCCATTAAAAAATTTCAAATGCATGTTTGCATGCATGTCCTTCACCGTACACTTTTTCTGTGAATGTCACAGTCTGTGTCATACACCACCCTTTTGTACTTAAGCTAAGATGCGCTGATTATGTAAGGCACATTTCCACATTTTATTTCTGTTGAGTGTTTGACCAGAGATGTCAAATCATATCACATGCTAAAACGCCATGAATGCTTTCCAGACCAGCAGCTCTTCTTGTCCAGTCAACGGTGGCCTCATTGTCATTTCCAGCCATTGATGTCGAGGCAACTATCTGTCCAAAGGGATCTTCTGTAAGCCATGAAAATAACAATGGCTGAATGGGAGCATGGGGTTGAACATGGCTATAGGGGCTGTGGGCACTGAGCAGGTCAGTAAATACAAGGCTAGCAGAGACTGCTGTGTGCTGCTAACAGATTGTATGAATAGGTTTATAAATGCTTGAGTGGGCTGTCAAAATGATGTGATCTGGCATTTAACCATTTGGGATGTATGGAGGAGAGAAATATAATGTGATAACCAAGGACAGTGTTATCTGTTCTACGGCACTGAGCAGGAAAAAAAATCTGATCTGAAAGTGCGGCTTCGTCTGGAATAATGGCTTTCACAGTGCTTTCAGATAAAGCATCCCCTTTTGTAGATGTCATATGTTGTGATCAGCAGAGACTTCTGTATGGTATTTCCACTCCACAGAGATGCCTTTGAGATACGAACCCCTGCCAGACTGCACTCTCAAGGATCCTAGTGCCACATTTGCATTCGCCACACTTCTGTTAGTGTATCAAATCGTCCCCCATGCAAAGTGCACAACTCAGGAAAAAATGTATCTCTGTCAAGGTTGATTTTCAAGCTCAAGTTTGCAAAACACCGCTTTGACGTCAGTCCACTTAAAGTAAAGTTTAACTAGACCATCAATTGATGAAAGGAGCTGAGCACCCTTCTCATCCCTGTGCACATGATATTATAAATTATCATCTCACAAGTGCTCGTGCAAACATGCCTCACCAGTATAGATAGAGTATTAAGTATATGAAAATGTAGCTTTGATTATCTTCATAGTTTAAAGGGGCTACTCTGTAATATTTTGAGTGTGCTGTGCAAGTTAGGAAATCACTCATTTTCATGGTCATTTCAGTTTGTGCATGCTGTATGTGGAGTATTACAAATAAACTTGCTCTCACAGGAAAACAACGCGTAAGAATGGCACGTTCACCTGGGTGTCATGTTTCCATCACTGCCGATCGGAGCTGGAGCTCAAAACTGTGTCTACTACAGAGTCACCTGACCCGGGACTGAATGCAGATTGTATCCATTCCCATTGCAGACAAAAGCCAGATGTTAGTGGGTGTTGACCAGTGGAAAAGGGGCTAGAGAAAGAGAGAGGTTGGACAAGGGGCGCTAGAGTTTTGTTGATCTGGTGATATCATGGATTCTGGGTGGAATATTACACATAAATTTGCTCTCACAGGAGCATAACGTGTGATAAATGACAGAGTTGATGCGTGCTAGGGAAACCTTAAAAGCTAGCAAAAAAAATATAAACCCTCAGCACTTGTCTCTTTTTGTCTGCAAGTTAATTAGATGTCAAGGCCTTTGGACAAAAACATTTCTTTCAGGCTAATGCTTCATCTGGAGGATGACTTTGGTTCTTAATGTGCAGCCTGAACACTGCCATGACCTCGCCTCGTGTGTTACCACCTCCAGTCTGCCTGCACTAAGCAGCTCTGCCTTCCCCTGGCGACACAAGCCCCAGACATGCACTGGATCCATCCCGCAGTGCAGATGCACATTTTACCTGGCCATCACTCTCTCCAGCAGTCAGACTGAGACCTGAAGTACTTTCTGGCCTCTTATGCCCACTGAGACGCATTTAAATCAGGTATGTGACAGTTGTGCGTACATGCAAGCTATGAATATAAACTTGGTAAGAGAGCGGCTGCTGAGTCTGAGTGGATGTAAAAACACAGCCATAGATAGAGATGAAATGTGATGTGGAAGGGCTGGCTTTGGAAAGGCT
This sequence comes from Hippoglossus hippoglossus, assembly GCF_009819705.1. NCBI lineage: Eukaryota > Metazoa > Chordata > Actinopteri > Pleuronectiformes > Pleuronectidae > Hippoglossus > Hippoglossus hippoglossus. Next base: position 24,949,645 of record NC_047155.1, on the reverse strand, counting down.
GCTGGCTCTGTAACATGTGAGAAATGTTCGCTCGTGGCTCAGCAGAAGCAGATAAATATAAATTGATTGGAAGTGAACTCCCACAGTGCACTGTGCCATGGTGTTTATAGACAGGTGGAGATGCAGAGTGAAGTGCTGTGGGCTTTAGAGAAAAGAGCTTCTGTGTGCAGGAACATTCAATCTGAAGTGTGGCACTATTCAGCACTGTGTTTGGCTTGCCTTCTTACAGCAGAGAGAGAGAAAACAAATAAGAAAGTGATGACGGCTTGCATTGGCCCTGACTTGTGTTTGAAATAATGAACAGCTTACAGTGATAGAAAACGCCACCTCACTGGTAATGGACTGTAACATGTTCACCATGAAGTACACTAGACATCATTATGGACTTTAATATACTGCAGAAATTTAGACATAGTGTGATTTTAATCTCACATACCACACCACTATACATCATATAAGCAAATGTTATTCCTTAGGTTTATGGTGGATGCAGAGAAGCTGCGGTGACAGAAACCATTTCGTATTATCATATTACACAATTGTCCATGTAAGTGTTATGTGCTAATTCCTCCTGATGTCCTCTTCGGGAAATCTGAATCATGTATTGTGCTTACAATATACTGCTACATCCAGAGCACCATTGTTTGTAGCTTTTTAGGTAATTTTATCAGTAATAATGTTACCTCAGGGCAAAATGATAACTGACTGATTCAGTCATCAATTTGGGTAATTGATTTAATAACTACAATCAAAACCACCATAGTCAGTAATATTGGAGGGGTTTGGAGAGAAGGGAAGAGGTTGGCAATATTTACTCTTTTCTCAACATGTAACACATCAGCCAGTATATTCAGAAACATTTATTTGAAAGATAATTGTGAGAACAAACAATATCCAATCTAATAAAGGTAACTGCATATGTATGTATGTGTGTGTGTGTGTGTGTGTGTGTGTGTGTGTGTTGGCAGAGTCAAGGCTAAACAAAACAATGCTACAACTGAGGTGGCAGAAAACTAAAATCTACAAACAAGATGGGGGGATCAAGATGGCCGCTCAACCACATGGCCACCCTTTGTAGGATAAAGGCACCAGCTTCATAGAGAAGTTGGTTTTTAATTCTAGTGCTGAACGTGCTAGAAACATGTGGATGGAACGTACTCACATCAAATTAACCTGTGAACAGTCATAACAATGTCACTCTATGAATACGTTGAATCAAATCTATACCATACACTCACAAATTTAAACTCTGAGTCTCGTGCTTTTCCTCCTTACAGGTGTTAGCTGCTCGGCCCTAACTCTGCTTTGTGGCTCCTGTTGCTTGTAACTTCAGCTAGTAAGACTCTGTGTCATGGCCGCTGGGCTTTAATGCAACTTGTTCACCTCTTGGTTGACCCTTAGGCAGGCTCGCACATCACTGTGTTTGAGGAAGAGTTCTGGCAGTCTGCTTCAGGCCGGCCTTCATAGAGGTCAGAGGCTCCTGAAAGCAAAGTTTTCCTCTTGCACACAGAAGATGGAGAGCTGTTAGCTCCCTAACAAGGGCAAAAATAGTGGGTCGTTTTTTTTAATACACAGGTAAACCAGCTAACAAAAAGCCAACCGTTTATCACAAATACGCTGGAAACTAAGACGCTCTCTCACCTCACTGTCTTTGCAGTGTTGCATCTTGCACGATATGTAGTAAATACTTGCTGTTGCACGTCATTCCCAAGATATAAAAAAATGATATGTACACAAACTGTGGAAAAGGGTCTAGAGAAAGAGACCTGGTGACATCATGGATTCTGGGGCACACAGTGACCAATGGTAGGGACCCTGGGGGACTAGGTGTCAGGGTTTGTGGAGCAGGTGGACCCACGATGCAGAGACAGATGTTTCAACAAAAAGTGTCCTTTTAATGGCAAAATCACTTAACAGAAAAAAACAACTAGAAGGAGATCTCAGAAGCCTAAACTGAAAAACATAGATCACACTGGGGAAACCACGAGAGATGGAGATGACGCAGAGGAATGACAAGCACGAATGACGAGGCCTAAATGACGACGAACCAACAAGGACAAAGGCAAGCACAGAGACTTATATACACAGGGCAGGCAGGGGCAATTGAACACAGGTGGAACACATGAGGACTGGTGCAGACAATCAAGGGCGGGAAACAGGACAAAGACAGGAAGTGAAGGTGGAAAACACAAGGAGCAGAAACTACAAAATAAAACAGGAAACAGAACACAGGGAGAAAACAAATCTAAACACAGAATGAAACACAGAAAGAAACAGAGTGGGAAACGGAGTGGGACAACATGAAACACAGGAACGGGTCGAATACAAACATAAACAGAGGGATAGACACGAAACACAAGGAGGTCATAATCAAAACTTAAAACACTCTTCATGAAAGAGGCGAGAATAAATAGTCCGAAGTCATAATCATGACACTAGGCTTCCCTTTGTCTTTGGAACTAAGTAGCATGTGGTCCCATTTTCAAGAGAATAATGAAAATGTACAATGACATTAAAACTTTTCTATACTTTTCTTCAGAGATGCTTCAGCTTCATGATAAATGTATGAACGTGAGTGTGGAATTTATTTTCTTATTTCAGTTTGAAATACATATTTGCAAAAATATCAAAACCTAGTCTTTAAATATGTGTAAAAAAAGAAGGAGGGGGCGGCACAACATGACATGACATAGAACATACATGCAAACAAAAACAGCTAAGAACTACATGTTAATCACAGGTTCCAATATGGATATGTAAATTTGTGTCAGAGATCACTGCTGATTGGTTGGCATCACCATTACACATCTTCTCTCTAAACCTAATTAACTCCTGATGTAAATGAAGAGTAAAATGATCCATGATGCAATTGATTAAACTAAAATCATCTATAACTGGGAAACCCCCACACATGGATACCAACTCCTCTTTGAACAGCTGGCTTTCCTTTGCTTCAGCAACGACTTAAAACTGAAACACTGAATGCCGGGGCTCTTTTTAAATAATTTTGCTCTGCCTCATTGTGTCACACACGTGGTAAGAGTGCCTAGTGTCCTCCTTTATTCATTGCGAAAGTGTTACCAATTAAATTTCAAATGCCATCACAACTGCGGTCTCCCCAGGCATTTGTGTGAATGGAAGTCTCCCAGGGCCGCACACATTATATCTCATTACTGACAGTGCTGGTCACCTGGGACTCCAATCAGAATATCTGAACACTTAAGCAATTGCCTTCTCTCATGGTGCTTTGAGATTGATTGGGTTTGGGCTGCCCGAGCACCACTTGTGTCATGTCAAACACATAATGCATCAGCTAGACTTTAAGTAGAAAACATTTTGTCTCCTCAGATACTTCAGCGAAATGATATTTTCTCCTAAGCAGGCTGAACAATGCATTTTTGGGCCTTTTCATTTGTAGTCGTGAGTGCTTTCAAAATGACTTACAGCAGCACAGCGCTGAGCACCAGATGGTTTTCTAAGTTGGATAATCTTATCATATGTAGAAATGATAGATCTCAGCACCAGCAGTGGTGAATGTGACCACAGCAATCAATACAAAAGGAGCAACATGGGTTGTGGAGTTAATGATCTGAAAGAAGGAATCTTAAAATCCCAACTGGAGTGTAATTGAGTGGATTAGTTATCTAATTGGAATTTTAAAAGGCATTCAATATTCTTTAGTGGGATCATTTTTTAGTGGGAGGCCAGAAGACTGTCTTCCCAGTCAATGCCATAAATGATGAAAAAAGGCTGGCAGAGCACGAACTGAATGGCTATGTTTGCCCAAGCCGGCTGTGAACACTGAAGCATGGCTTACCTCCAATACACATTGTTCTATGTCTGTGTCGCTCCTGTCTTTATAAGACAGAAGATCACACCACGCTGCATGTTAAAAATTTGCATTTTAATGTACAAGCCACCATGCATGCCTTTCATACCTCAAATCTGAGGTCTAAAAGGATATCATGTACAGCTCCACATGTATCTTCCTATCTACTAACCTATGTGGTGGCTTGTGGTTCATTTAAGGTTTATTTACCCACTTTAATGTTAATCTAATTGACGAAATGCATTCCTTAACTTAACCCATTTTCTCATGATGAAAATAAGACGTTAAAAAGATGAAACTGGTTTTAACAAATCAGATCTGATGTCCACTCAAGTCATTGTCTCAGTGACTCACTTCATTAGCAGTGAACCCATGAATACAATGCCAACAGGGCTTGGCTGCACCCAGCTACTGTGGAGAACTAAATGCTATGGCTGTGAGAGCTCACACAGTAAAATGGAAAGATGAAGGGACAGGTATATCTGCACTTACTTCAGATATAACGCCACCAAGAAACGAGTGGGGTGCCTATTATTACTGGGATGAAAGCCCTGCAGCGAAAGAATTGTATAGAAAAAGGAAAACACAATCCTGAAGGCACACCTCAAATCACTGAACCTAATCTTAAGATGTTCAAAGATATTACGTTTCTTTAAAACCACTTTAAGCCAACTACTAAGGCAGTCGTGTACATTTATGTTTTAGCATCTCACAACAACAGGACATGTCTACATTACTGCGGATGGGGGTTTAACTCATTGAAGAGTGAACAGCTCAGCCAGCTGAGATGGCTGACTTTGTGTTTATGTTGGAGTTTAAAAAAATTCTAGCCACATTAATTGAATTGCCAATTAAATTGCTATACACATTTGATAGTAAGGTCTTGTTGATTTTGAATGGGTCTATGTTAACATTCCAATGGTGTGTTCAGACCAAACGTGAAGCATTTTTCCTGCAGTATGATTGCATACAAAACCAATACAAAGATGCAAATAGCCACAAATTTGCACTGGGCAACTGAAAAAGAGGCAAATACATGCCCACAGAAGCTGAATATTTTTTTACTTTAGCAAATAATTTGGGTGACTTTCTTAATGTCACTGTGAATCAGATATGGGGAAAAACTTACTGTTATGTACTTTATAGATGTAGAAAAAGGCACACATCAGGGCTACCAGCTAAGTGCTGATGATATACAGTGGACTGTCTTCTACTTAATTCCAGCTAATGATTGTACCTTACTATGAATCAAGATGGTGCTAGCTTGAGCTGCCTTCTGTAGTCCATCCGTTGTACTTGTGCAAGTAACACAAAGTGAAAATGTCCTCTGCATTTGGTCTGACCACTCCACATGTGACATCTGTCATTGATTAATTACATGAAAACAAACCGCAGGACCGAATTCAAACCTAATCAATCCATCTACTGACTGTGAAGCATAGATTCAAGATTCCAATGATGAAGTATAGCTGGCAGAGCAACAGAGGAAGTCAGCATTTTTCTTACAGACCATAATCATGATTCTTCCCTTTCTTTGACCAAATGTGTATTCTTCTAACCATGACATGATCGTAACTGTGGCATTGTCATGTTATAAAGCTGAATTGTAACAGCGTGGGAAGGCACACACAATGACAATAATGCTGTTTTGCTAGCAGGTTTGTCAAATCAGAAAATGCCTGCATGTGTCATTCTACACAGCATAGACAAATTATGTATTTTGTTGTTTGAATTGGACATGTAGCTTTTCCCCCTGGAGGTCTATGGTACAAGATGTCTCTTGTTAATCCTCTTTCCATCTTTTTTGCCATTATTCATGACCTGTAAGGTTCACACAGTTTATCCACAGATGTAGTGTGATGGTGGAATTGATGAGTTGAATATGTCCTGTTAACAGACACCTGCCAATCAATTGTAAGCAAGTAATGGTTTTATTGTTTGATTTAAAACAACTGCCGGCATTGTAAAGTGGTTAGCACTGTCACTTCACAGAAAGAGGGTTCTCGGTTCAAATTCTGGTTGGAGTTTGCATGTTTAGCCAATGTCTACATGGCTTTTTCTCAGGTACTCGGCTCTGTCTCACAGTCCAAAGACATGCAGATTGGGGTTAGGTTTATTGGAGACTCTAAATTGACCATAGGTGTGAATGTCTCTGTATGTTGGCCCTGTGGTACGCTGGCAGCTTGTCAAGGGTGTAACCCAGCTCTCACCCAATGACAGCTGGTATTAGCTCCACCCAACCACCATCCTTACAGGATGGACGTAGAAGAGTTAATGAATGGATGGATAACTTCAAAACCAACAAAAAAACATAATCTTTAAACAATCTTACCAAACCTACAGATTGTGCCTGGTTCAGGTCAACGTTTTTTGCCTTTAGCCATGTTTTTTTGTGTGAATCTGGATGTTTTTTGCTCCTTTAAAAACTACAAAATATAATTTTTTAGCTGCAAAGGGAAGAACAAAATAGTGAAAGTGTGATGGCAGAGCCCATAGTGTAGCTGTAGCTGTGTACGTAGCTGACATCCAGCACCGACTAGCACACCGCTTAACTCGATGGTGGTTTGCTTGAAATAGAAAGCTCTTCATAAAAATCTAGCCACAGGGTCCTTAGAGGAACTGCAGTTGCTATCTTACTGTGCACACTTACTCCCGAGGCTGGTCGGCCTCAGGAGGACAAAATGCTTTTTGGGTTCCTTGGATGGAACTGCCAAAAATGTTCCATTATTTCTAATTGGTTAGCCATAGCAGTGTACCTGTCAGGCAGCATGTGGTCGCTAAACCTTTATACCTTTACAAAGATTTTTCCAAGCATTTATAGGGGAGAGGCATATTCATTTTGCCCCTTTTCAAATAACATCTTACAGGAAATCTATTTTTTAATGTCCACTTTTTTCTTTCTGTCTTCATGCATTATGGATGCATATGTCTGCGAGATGAGTCCTCTGTTTATGCACTGGCCATGTACTGAATTTCGGCATCAAAGAGGCCTTTATTTTCTCCCCCAGATTCCAAGGTTACTGCTCTGGTATGTGACCCACATTCTAAGCACTTCACACAATAATGGCTTATGTCAAAACTTGGATACATTCTCCGAGCTTTGCAGTGGGGAATAAACATAAACGATGGCTGCTCATGAAGTCGCCACCACAGAGTGTTATTAGTAAAAGCACGGACCACATGATAGGTTGCTAATGTTGGAGGGATTTACTCATGTTCTCATTGTCTCCCTGTTTTTCTCCTGTGGTGTTTCTTCCTGTAATTGGTGCAGCACGGACATTATGCAGACAGCCCTGCAGGAGGTGAAAATGAGACCACTTCAAGCTCATTAAATATGTATATTTACTTTAATTAGGAAGTATTCGTTTGCAAGTACAAAATCCCTTGTGATCTTGGTTTTACAGTGCACCTGCTTTCAGAGGTTGTGCGGAGAGCTGCTGACTGGTCTGAAGCAAACAGACTGTCAACACTCCTCACAGGGACCCTCCATTAGGCTGTCTCTTTCTGCGGCGCACACCCCTGAGGCTCTGAAGCATTTTGCTCTCTTACCGCCGCACACTCCCTCTCCTTCTGTGTCCATCTGAAGAAACAGCCCCTTCCGCAGCTCGGTCTCTGTCTTTTTATTGCTCCACCTTTTTCCTTTTCCTCAGGAACAATTTTTTCTGCCGGTCTTTTTATGATCTCAATAAACCAGATTGTATTAGCATAGCAGAAGAGCTGGTACCATCAACCAAATAGGATTGTTACGGTGAGAACCTGGGGACAGAATTGTTCCTATCTGCATCTTGGTGAAATACCCAGGCTAAATAAATGACTCATAGAACCCCTGCAAGCGGTCATAAGGATTTAATTATTTTTCAGATTTTCTTCTTTCCTTTGTGCTTTTTCATTTAAATTACTTGATGATTTCAAGCTCTCAAAAATATATTCAATAGTATTCAAATAAATTAAGGAAAATAACTTATTAGTCACAGTTAGGAGTTCCCCTGATTCCTAACAGAAATGTTCATTAAGGACTAAATTGTTTTGCCTCGTATGTTTTTGAGGTAATTGCTGCATGGATTATGTTCGCTGGCAAAATGTTTCCACCCGACTTGCTATGTTCGTGTAGAGCACATGTCGTAGGGAGGTGGTCGGGGGTGCACTGAGGGCACAAAGAGAACAAGACTTTGAGATTATATTCAGTTCCTCATTAGCTGCCTTGTGTTTCTCTTTATTCCGTGCACGTCCTTGTGCAAACTATTCACTCTCAAACAGCAGTATCCAGAGCATGTCCAGACATCCACAGAATGTTGCTGTCGTGTTTTACAGTACATTATAGCACAGTTTATGTTTACATTGGTGGGTCTATTAAAACTATTATTGACCTGATTTCTAGCTACACTTTACACTTCTGTCTATAATCTTAACTGTAGGTATGATGTAGGTTGGGTGTAGGCTGCATACCCCACAATCTAGCATGTTGTGCACCTACCTAGAAATGTAACTACAGGTTGCGGCGACAACAAGTGTTTCGTCTGCCTGGCTCAACAAGCAACAAACGATTTGCAACAGTTTGTTGTATACATCATCTTCTCTGATATATTCTTTGTTGCAGTTATTTCAGTAGAAGTAACTAACTTGATCCAGTCTGTTTCAGTCCCCATTGATGGAAGCACACACAGTGGCATAGAAACCCCACTGTGTAATTTCAGAGCGACACAGACACACAAGTATAAATCCTTACAAAGTTGTGGGCCACAGTATAGGCTCTGCATCAATCCCATAGACTGTATCTAAAGACGGACAATGTGACGGCTACTAAGAAAAGGCCAAAGGACCTCAGCATGACATATATTATATTTGAGTGTGGTTCAAATCATGAATAACATAGAAGTCGAAGTATTGTATGTGGTAACATAGGGAGTCCTTCAAATCCATCACTTGAATCAAACTGTTCTTATTGTAAACTCTATTAGCGCCCATCCACAAAGCCAACCAATGGAATTACATTAGGGGGTCCCATCACTGCAGAAAAGAAAAAAAAATTCTCACCATGTTGACCACATAAGTACACAAGTCAAAATATACTGTACATACAGAAAATACGTTTTTTTTTTTATCAAAATTGTTTAATTTCTGTCTTTAAGGGATAACATGCCAAAAGGACCGAGCTGATGATACAATCCTGTGAGCAGAAGCTGTTTCAGACCTTTATGTCAAAAAGGGATGTAACTTCACGTGCACATGATTAATAATAATAATTTACATTGGAATTATAATTAAATTGCAAATTGGAAAAACAGTGTTGGAAGCCATGACCTTAAAGGAAGATGGAGATACAGTGCATCAGATTGACAGAGGCCATTAGGGAGCTGTTTTTTACTTGCTGTTGCTCGGCTATAAATCACATTCACAGCCACACATCAAGTATCAGTAATGAATGTCCAAGTTTAAAGCACCTTGATCTTGGCTGTTGAACAATATATAAAATCCCTGCCCAGCTCTCAGCAACACATTGCTTGGCAATTGTTTCTGACTTGTATCAGCAATGGGCAGTCAGCAAAGCTCCCGCTGGCTTTCAACAACAACAAAAGCACAGCTAACAAATTTGCAACTTGAAATCTGAACAATTAAAAGCTTAAAAGAGACAAGTTTATTCTCTGCTACCTTACATTTGTCTGCCGTCGACTTCCAAGAATTTAGAACAGGTTATAGAGCCAGAGGCACTGAGCAGCTTAATCCTTTCTCCACTTTGAGATAAAAGAAATAAATCGGATAATGCCTAAATGCACACACAATGCCAAACATACTAGTGGGCTAGGTTTAACAAATGGCTCTAGTACAGTAAGATGCTTTTGTAGTGATGCAGTCAAACCTTTTTCAGTCAGAGATCTGTATGTGTTGGGCCTTAAAGCTGTGTACCAGGAGCTTTTGTTCAATCAGTTCAAGAATTTCAAGGACTCTTTTTGATTATCCAACTTCAGGTTTGAGAGGAAGCGATCCGAGCCCGCAGTCCCAACAGCACCGAGGAGCTGCTTGAAACGCCGCGAGCTGCTAGTTTTACTAGATGTATCAACAAAGAGGGAAACGCTGGCAAAAAAAGATAAGAATATCTTTTGATTTAATTATAGTCGCCCTTTATTACTTGAGTCAACTTGTATAATCTCAGGATCAGTAAATCATTGACGTGGCAACAGTTTGGGCTATTTTTTTTTCTTTTGAAAAGGAGTCAAGGAGAAAAGAACATTTCTTGAAAAATGTAATACCTAAAATAAAATTTGAAGAAGTCTAGATGGGAGAACAGAAACCCCTGAGGGAGTTTATGTTCAGCAACCCAAAACTCAGCCTTGTTTGATGTGTGAAATATGATGAAATTTGTGATCTTGAAAATCAGCACATTAATTAATACATAACTTTAAAAATAGAAAGTGATTGCAACCTTCTTCTTTTTTTGGTCAAAGCAAGCAGTGTAGTTTGAAGTTGAGTTAGCTGCTGGGACTGGGTTTAATTTTCACTCAGTGTGAAATGCCATGAGCCTTATTAGGATTTATGTAAACAATCAGGGTAAGAGCTGCATTTTACAGCCAGAATGTCCGGACTTTATAGAACCGAGTAAATCAACAGAAATAGACAGAAGCACAACCTATCCAGCCGTACCATGACTTCCTTCTCTTTCCCTCATTTTCCCTTTTTGTTTTTCTGACTTTTTGTCACGCCACACATCTTTTTTTCTTCACGGCCACAAAATTGTCTCTTTGCTGATTTGCAAGGCAGCACACGTCCAGCGAGAGGTGGCACTGAAATGACTCCTGAAATATCCATCACCCCAAATGACATCTTTGGTAGTGCTGATTCCCTCTTTTGGGCTAATGAAGTTATATGCCCCTGCACAACTACCAAGGCGCCTGCTAATGTCTTTTAATTTGCAAAGATAATTACAACAAGGTTCCACTTGAAAATCCATACATGCCAGCAAACGGAGCCAAAATCGACCAATCCACAGGGGTAATTATTTCTCCCTTTGATTCTCTAATGTATAGATACACCTCAAGGGGCTAATGACACTGATCAAATGATTTATGTGATAATAAAGCAGTCAGGGTTGACATGACATGTGTACAAGATATAAAATATGCATTTGCATGCGATTCCTTATGAATAGTAATGTGCTCAGCCTTGCTTCTTTTCAGCGCCTTGTTTGGGAAAGACCAACATTAGCATTTGGTGCCTAAAGGTGCCGGAAAGCCAGGCTAGGCTGTGCCCCGACATTATACACTCTGCAATCAGCCAATGTAACAGAGGCTGTTGAGAGCAGAACGTGTTGTGCGTGTTGTTACCTTCAGGTTAAAAAATGCACGTACGCATGCTCACTCATATGCATGCAAGGCAAGTGTTGGAAAACAACGCAGGAGCAGGTTGCAGGAGACGAGTGGCAAGGAGAGGCTCGACATAATGAGTTTAATAACGTACAATGTTCATTAAAACATAGCTCACAGCCTCTCCGGAGGTGTCATTCCTGTCAGATTAGTGGTGCTGAGATATGACTTGTGCTGAGCGGAAGCAGCACATATGGTCTGTCTGCTTGACAACACCGTGACCCACAACAGATGTGCTGTTCTTCTCTCCCCGTGGTTCAGCTTCTTTGTCACACCTGTGTTTTCTCCCAAGCTGCACAATAACATCAACAAATGAGAGCGATGGATTCGCCCTCTGAGCAAGAAAAGGATTCTGGGTAGCCAGAGAATACATTTTTGTTTCATTAGGAAGGCCGGGCTTCATTATCAGCAGTATTAAAATAGCGACACCCTGAGAGAAAAAGATAAATTATGCCTATGCTATGTGTGCTGGCTCATTGTGTGACACAAAAACAGGTTGAGGATATGACTAGATGCAACATTGTGTCCTCTATGTTACATTAATACATTACTAATTATATGTTATTTATCGAGAAATAGAAGTGCTAGATTGTTTTCACTGTTTTTGTAATGGTCAAGGTGCAAGATTCTTCTATCAGCTGCTTTTACAGCACATAACATCATCACCAACACCAGGGAGCAGGTAATGTTCACCTGCTGTTATTTACATTCAACAAAAGTACCTCAGGTGAGCTGACATCCTCCACTCCGGACCCTCACACCCCTCACACTGTTCCATGTTCTACCCTCTGGCAGGCGCCCCTGAGCACTGTACACCTAAACAACCAGACGTAGGACGAGTTTCCTTTCCTGCATCCCCTGTACCGAAAAATGATAAATCATAAATTTACAGTTTTAAATACAAGCTGTGTTTGTAATATGTATTCATCTATGTATAAATCTAAAAGTGGGGTTATTGTCTTTTTTGGGGCTAAAACCAGTTGTGAGTAGCATCATCATCATTACCATCAGCCACTGCATTAGAGAGGGTAGTGTAATATAAGGTATTATGCCCTACAACAAAGAATATTAATATTTGTCGCAATATCACTTTCATCAATAGCAATAATGTGACATTTATCATGCTAATTATGGATATTGAATGATATAAACATTTTTATCTTGATAACATTTTGGCCATATCGTCCAACCCTAGATTTTATACAACCCCAAAACGACCCGTGATCAGAAAAATGTTCCCCACTCCCGTTCTGTTATATTCTTCTTTAAAGGAACAGATTACTTCTATTGTACATGCCCATTATTGTTCATTGTTGTTTTTTATGTATATTTATATACATCTATTGTTCACCTACCTGTATACACATAATAAGCATGTGTTTATATTTGTTGAATTTGTTGTAGGAATCTATATAATTATGAGCCCCTCATAGAAAAAAGTGCTGCCGATAGATGCACTGTATGAATGTGTGTATGAAAGGGTGAAAGGCAAACTGTAAAGTACTGTACTATAAAGCGCTATGAGTGGTCATCAAGACTAGAAAGCGCTATATAAATAGTCTGATTACCTCTACCTCTAGAATGCACCTACTTACAATAAAATTGAATCTTATTCCATTTGTGGTTTGTGGGGGCCACGCCCGTATTTTCTGTTGGTAACATTGAGAATATCTTAATAATACAAGTCCCAGAGTCATGTTTGAAATAACAAGCTGCTTTGAGCAGCCACTCTGTCATGAATATAACTGATGAAAATGAGCCACTCGCACATTTCCAAAGTTGTTCTCCGCTGATGGAAATTCACTGTGTTCTTTATATAAATTGCTGTAAGTATGTGAATTCCTTATGTAGGAGCCATTTGAACCCTAAGACCCTTTGACTAACTGCAACTAACAAAGCAGACTATTATATAAAGAGGGGGCTAATGGATGTACATTTATTTAAGGGCTATAGCAAAAAAAAGAAAATAACCTCTTTCATTAACATCTTCAAAATTCAACATCACAACAAATACAGAAATCAGTACAAAAGACAAAGATACACACATTTAAGTTAAAAGGTAGGGTCGGTTATTTGATTCTAAAACACTTTTTAGCTTATTTGTTGAAATCCTCTTTATGTCCTGATAGCCATAATAAATAAAGTCGTCTGATAAAAAAAAAAGACCAATAATTTCATTTGGACTGAATGAAATGATTCGCCAGCATAATACCTTTCTGACCTGCCTGCCTGCGTGCACCCTGGCCCTGCTAACACTGGAATCATACATCGCTGAAGCGGAGATGAAGCCAGAAGTTGGTTGCTTTTCCAGGATTACCAACCCTAGCTTTATAGTTAAATTCAACTCCCTTCAATGTGCATTTGTCTGGATGTAAATATCATATTTAATCTTAGGACAGAATCGTAAAGACATACAAGCAGTAATGATGCCTTGAGTAAATAATGCAGGGAAAACAAACAGTTAATGACCTTACAGATGTAAAAATGCTCTGTCGTTATGTTGATAAAAATATTATGCAGCAGCATAACGTGTATTTACTGTTGCAAATTTGCAGCATGGCTGTAATTGCTGTGGGACAGGGCTGCGGTTTGGACAGATTCTCTGGTTGTTCAGGTGCTTTGCCTCTCCAACACAAATCTAACTTTGTCACCGAGACAAATTATGGGGAGCTTTTGCTGCCCGATTGTGTGTGTGTGTGTGTGTGTGTGTGTGTGTGTGTGTGTGTGTGTGTGTGTGTGTGTGTGTGTGTGTGTGTGTGTGTGTGTGTGTGTGTGTGTGTGTGTGTGTGTGTGTGTGTGTGTGTGTTGATTTATAGAGTTACCCAGCCACTTCTGCCAACACTATATGAAGCATGCACCAGATAAACTCTGTAATTTCAGCTGGAGGGAAAGCAATTTTTTTCAGCGACATGTAAAGCGTTGATGATCAGGTTCAATGTGGTGGCTCCCAGGACAGACGCTGCTCAAATAAATAACATATGAATGCTACATTTCATTATTGAAGTTTCTATCAGGCAGTATCATTCATCCCTTCCTGTGTGTACGTGTGTGTGTCACAGGTATCAAGGAAAATGTGCCATATGTGGAGCATATAACAAACAGCAGGGGGGTCCTGGAGCCAGCATTTGTAAGAGGTGCAGAGTTCAGGCTGAACACTGCTCTGTAATACACGTCTCGCCTATATGGATATGTGTCTATCTTAAGTAGCAGCTGTCAGCTTTCGCTAATCCTCGTGCTTGATTTAAATGTCAATACCTACTTCATATATGCGAGGGGCGTAAATCTGTATGGATGGAGTGGACAGTAGCAACATCATGGAGGAGGTTGAATGGTGAATGGACGAGTGCTGGCGAGCGGCAGGAGAGGTGACGATAGAACATTGGCAGCAACTGCAAGGTCCGCAGACTTTAATGCATGTTCCTTAGTGAAATGCCATCTGGAAGGAGCGGGGTGCCTGTGGATTAATCACCTGAAGCTTCATTCCCGTCCTGGATTACACACCCTGCGCTCACGTCTGGTGGCTCCACCGATGGAACCTACAAGCCTGTGGGTTTTTTTTGGAGAGTATGATGTTGACTGGCGGAGAGGCCTGCCAGCATTGGTGATGGGGACGGGGAGGGTGTGGAAACGAGGACGGTTAATGGATGACCCACGGTGCACACTGGTAGATTAATGTGCGGGGAGGAGGGAGCTCCAGGGAGGATGCCACTCTTCTGGGGTGTTGTCTGGTGCAGCAGCGAGAGGGTTGAGATTTATGATGTCTTCTTAGAGGAGTGCGGATAAGATATTGTAGCCCTGTGTACGTGGGACATGCTTGTTGGTTGCTTTGCTCGATCTCGGCAGAGAGAGCTATAGAAGATGCAGGGCTGCTCTGCTATGTTTGTGAGATTCATTTGCTCACTGCAGCGCCGTGTTTTCCTCCTCCTCAAGCACACACAGGTGGTCTGCTGTTTGAAAAGGGAATAGAAGTAAGCTGTGTTTGTTTCAAGCATTAGCATCATATCCCCCTTAACATATTCTCCTTCCTCAATCGGACGTGCCAAGTTTGAAGTGGCCTGCTGGATCTTCTGAGGATTATCAGTCAGCGTGCCCCATCGAAAGAAGGGAATAAATAGCAATTAGTGTGTTTTCTGAGGAGCGACCATACTAAGAGGGTGGTTTCCAAAATCAATAACCTTGTTAACTGAGTAGCGGCAGAGGACTGTTGCACCTCACTGGGCTCCGCATTAGCTGTCTGTGGCATGTGTACAATCACAATGGCGAAAAGAAAAAAATCTATTCTTGCTGTGACACAGATTAACAGTGTCACGTTGTGGGGACTTTGAACATGGAGTAAATGTGAAGTAGAACATTGCACCAGGAGGAAAATTTATTTTAATTAAAAATCATGTGAAGGAGCAGAGCTGAGTTTTTTATAGTTGCAGACCTTTCGCAGTCCATGCCTGTGGATAACAACATTAACACAAGTTAAAATGTCACACAAAGGGGGAGTTCTGGTGGCCCAGTGGTCTCAGGCTCAAAGGCTTTATAACCATGTAACTGCAAAATCCTGGGCATGGATCCAAATAAGGACCTTTATCACAGGTCATTCCCTCTCTCTGCCCCGTAGTTCCTGCTGATGTCATCTGATATCTCATCTGCAATCTAATCTACGTAGGTGTCTGTAACACAATTAAAGGAGGGGTAAGAAGAATTCAAATCATGTACTTGCAGTGAGATGATTTTTTCATACAACCTTGGTGTTGGGCTTGGGCGTGGTGCAGCGGTTAGCACCACTGCCTCACAGCTTCTTGCTGTGCAGTCTTCTCAGTGATGAACTGACGACCTGTCCTGGGTGTAGCCTGCCTCTTGCTTAATGTCAGCTGGGATTGGCTCCAGCTCCCCCCCCCCGCAACCCTCAAAGGACAAGTGTTATTTATAGATAATGGATGGATGGACGTTGACCATAGATGTGAATGTGAGTCAATGGTTGTTTTCTTTGTAAGTCGGCCTGATGATACGCTGGCGTCCAATCGCCTCAATCTCACGTGGGATTGGCTTCAGCTTCCCCTGCGACCCACAAAAGGAAGAGAAGTATAGATAATGGAGGGATGAGACCTTGGTCATATTGTCGCTGTTTTTAGTTCACCAAGTTCGTGGTGACGATCAGGGCCAATGTTCTTTGCTATGTGGGGAAATAAAGTGCTCTGTGTGTAGAGGTCAGCGCCTGTGTGTGTAGCATGTCAGACTTTCACACAGGTGACTGAGTTCACATCCAGTGTCAGACCTACAAATAACAAAAACCTCTTTGTAGTCTCTGAAACAGTGATCTTTCCCTCATCATGCACGAACCTTAACCAACTGTTTCTGTCACCTAAACTGAACCAGAACCAAATGTTTTCGTCGTCTGAGGCTACATTCAGATCAACAACAGTCCTCTGTGAAACAACACAGGCTCCATATTCATTTGAATGGAGCCAGTCTGTCGGCATAGTGACGGTGCCAACAAAGAGGGATCCAACTCACCGTGGCATCTTCCAGCCAGTCGGATAAACACCAGCTAACATTCCTGGTGGATAGCGTTGTAATGTGGATGCTATATTTCTACTGTGATGTGAATATTACTATAGCTGCTGCGCACAGACATGGTGTATAAATTGTGAAAGTGTTGTCTTAAATCCACTGTTTAATACATACTCCAAACCAATGATGTAGTTGCCGAACAAACCACAGAGTTGTGATCTGAACTATGGAGAACCTGTCCTCTTCCTATTAATGCAGATGTACCGAAAATGCAATTCACCCTAGATGGCAGTCATGATGTAGACCTTAATTATTAGAAGTGAATAAAGCTAAATTGCTAAAATATTTGTTTACACCTCCTTCTACACAAAAGCTCTCAATTTTATTCACTTTTTTGTAAAATTGGTATTCATTATATATCAGACTTTGATTGAAAAAACAGGAGGATACTTTTCCTCTATGGCACTCGCAGTCTAAGGAAAGTGAAATCAGGAAATGAAAACAAATGAGCATCTAAAGGAGGATGAGGAGGATCCTCGTGTTTGACATCCTAAAGGTAAATAACTAACGTACTAGTAATGCTGTAGTAATACTGATGTGAGAAACCAAAATGTCTTTAAGTGGCTTGTGGTGAATGTCTCCACACATACTTACAGAAAGGCGTTCACTAAGAATGAAATGCACAAATCTGATCCAATGGAACTATATTGTTTCTAGCACTTCTATTGAAATGATAAAAAAATATGTTTCCTGTTAAATATTACTTTTCGGGGACTCAGCTACATAGGCCTTCATTCATTGTGGATTACCTCGTGAGCGCCCCCTACAAAACTAAGAATTTGTGAGAGTGGAGGTTTTCCCAATATTCAAAAGTTATCGTATTGCTCGACTTTGTCCAAGTCTGTTTTCACTGTGGGCTTAGAATGGGCTTATTGCTTCCCCTTGTGGCTGCTAGTGGAAAAACATTTTTTACAACAAAAGCATGTAAAAAGGTACTTGAGAGATTATTGCGATTATTATTACTGCGATTTAAGATTGTTTACATGTGAATAGACTTGAAGGATGAAGAGTGGTTGGTTTGTTAAATGTATAATTGAATATAAAATAATCCTAGTGATGTTTTCACTAGTGTGTTTCATCTAAATTGTACGAATTGTTGTTTTCTTTACCCTAGAATAGGCCCTTAGTATTTAAAACTTTATATTTACATCGAGAGCAGGTCCTCGCTACAGATGTTTTTTACAGTAGCCCCGACTGGACAAACTAAAAACCTATTGAGTTGTATGACAACTGAAGGTTACCACAGGTTTTGTTTCAAGTTTGGAAGGGGAGGTTGAGGTGAGGGGGATTCAGCTGCAACATGCAACTTCACCACTAGATGTCACTAAATTCTACACACTGAACCTTTCATTAGAAGTATCCAGATTGTCTACATGAATAGGCACGTACAGAAGGAGCTTAAACGTACTTCAAAGATAAGAATACAGGCAGTGGTAAAATTGATACCCTCACGGTCTGTTAAATAAACAGCTACAGTGTAGTTTGATGACATCTAAGTGCACTCACCTTCAGTTATACCTCCAGATGAAGTGTTAATAATCTGTAAACTGTTGCCTTGTAAACAACCTGTCTGAACACGTTCTGCTGTGAGCGAACACACGCTTTCAAAACATGGACCAAAGTTGTAATTTTTGTTTAAACTAAAATACAACACGAGAATAAAGCCCAGTACAAAGTCAAGTTGTCGCATGGAAAACGGCAAAACAAATAATAAAAATACTCCTTGTGATAAATGGCTCGTTTTATCTCTTCTCACAATAATACCAGCAGGTAGAAAAGAGGAGATGAAAACAGACAAAACAGAAATAAGCCAGACAGCAGCGGCAGGGGATGCCGCAGAAAGGCAGGCTGGTATTTAACCAACACAAGGTAAAGATGGAGCAGGAGAATCCCGACAAATAAGGCTGAGCGCTTCACTCGGCTGTCAGCAGCAGCTTGAGATACAATGCACTCTATTAGCGGAGCAGCTTGCAATCAAGGAAGAGTACAGTACACAATGGTGAATGAGAATCTGAGAATGGAGATCAAATCTGGCAGGACAAGACGGAGAGGTGCAGCAGGATGAGATGCAAACACAGATGACATCTCAATCACTCTCTGTTGCCCCTTCCTTCGTCCGCCGCTCCACAGGATCGTCTGTGGGAGATATATCGAGTCTAAGTCCACAAATTAAACCCTGATTAGGTTCCACTAATCAAACTCCTTCGGATTCCTAGATGTTCAGCAAAGTCAATTACATCATATCTATGAATTTGACTTTCTCATTACATTTTTTTCCCCTTGCAGTTTTTAAATTACAGCGAGAGCTGAGCGCATTGAGTCAGGTTTAATCAAGTGGAAACCACCAAAGCCCCGTGACTCTGCAGTAGGCAATCTCCCTGAGCCTCACAGCCTATTGCAATGAGCCAAGGCTTCATCAGGCTTATGAGCGCTGTGTCATATCTGCATTACAGCTGCGCCACTCTGAAAATACCCCCACTGTCTTACTAATGAACTAGGTAAGGGCCAATCCATAAACTCTACCACTGGCCAAAAAAAAAGTGAAAAAAGACATGTCAGTGCTTTCCACGATCGTCATGAATCTTCAGCGGTGGAGAGCTATATGAATGATTTAAACTAGCATCTGTAGAGGCGCATCAGCTGTCAGCTGTCAGGAGATGAAAGCCTGGATTGGCTCACAGGACTTGATGAGAGAACATAGTCACTGGGTATTCTGGGACAGAGAGTGGAGGCAAGCATGGAGACCAGCTGTCGCACTAACTGCCGGCACCACAGTGCGTGGCGATAGGAGGCCTCGGGCACAGAAGGATGCTGTGACAAGAGCAGGAAGGAATCCAGCATCTCAGCCTCGGTGCTCTGCATCGCTGGAGCCCTCTCTGCTCAGGATATGTTATATCTGCTTTCAAGTAACCCAAAGATCGATAAGGTTTCAATCACGCTTTATGAGACCAGGCCCGCTAGGACAGTTTTTTTTTCCTCTATCATAATTTGGGCACTTTAAAAAGATAGGGGGAGGAGCTCTCGCCTCACATTTTGTCAATATCTGAGCCAAGGCACAGCTGGTTTGATGTGCACTAACTCAGCTTGTCAAAGGGTTATGAGCTCTGCCCCACATTTATGTGCTTGGACTTCATCGGGCATAAAGTAAAGGGTAGTCACATTCTGTTACTGAAGTGGTTGCACCACACATGCCTGCACATGCTGGCATGCCACTGTGTTTTCACACTGCAATAAAAAGCATCCTCTATTTAGTTTATTTTCCTGACATATGACACTGATCTAATGGTTTATACTGGGGGTGAATGAAGCCAAGACTGAGACTTCATTATAATGAAGACCCCTTTGTGCTTTTTACAGAAAAATACATTAAAAAAATTCTTTTTTCAAATGTTTATATTGAGTTTAGGAGAATTTTATTAATTTATTAATCTAAACATTTCTATACATCTGTCTTTATGATTTTCAATTTGTGCATAAAAAACCTGGTTAAAATCAGGGTAAGAGTACTTAATATGTTGGCTAAGAAGGGAAACATCACATCTGTCTGGAGCAATGAGGAGGTTGTAACCTTCCTCACATGAACACATAAATCAAACATGAATGACATATTCCCATTAGGTTTTCAATGTTTTGTGCTTTTGACCATTTCTGATTTGACTCATGCTCTTCTAATTAAATTGTTTCAGGGTTAGGGTTAGGGGGCCCTCTTCTTCTGCACCAGTCTAACAAGCCTTCATTTGCATCTCCTTTTGGCCATTTTCTTGAACTTCATGGACGTAAACCTGGCTAATGATCTCCTTAGAAAACAAGTAAACAAGGTCTGAACCCCCCTCAGAACTTCTTCCACTAATATTAAGTGAATAAGAAATTTGGGTGAACTTGCAAATGCAGTGCAAACCCTCCAAATGGTGCTTTAAAATATTAGTTTGTTAGCTTGAGTTTTGTATTATTTGTTTATTTCATTAATCTGTTTTTCCACACTCAACGTTTTAATATAATCTACCCAATAAATCCTCTGATTTATGTATGTGGAAAAATAAATCCTGAAAATAATGAGCAGTTCTGATCTGTATAAAATGTGGCAACAAATCATTTTCTGGTGCATGAAGGAGCCTGCATGTACTTGAAAACACACACATACACACATACACACAAACACACACACGAGCACGTATCTTCACCATGCCTTCAGAGAATGTTGATTTCCTTATCCTAATAGTTACTACTTGCCTAACCCTTAACCTAACCTTAAAGTTAATCTAACCCAAACCTAAACGTAACATTAATCCAACCTTATTCACCTTACCTAAACCTAACCTTGACTTAACCTTAACCCAATCCTTACATTGACCTAACTTCAACCTAACCTTTACCTAAACCTTAACCTCAACCTAACTTTTATCTAAACCTTAACCTCAACCTAACCTTTACCTAAAGCTCAACCTCAACCTAACCTTTACCTAAACCTTAACATAACCTAAAAACTATTGAATAATTTACATTATGGGACTTGCTTTTGTCTCCATAAGGAAGAGAAATCCCCATAATTTGACCGTGTGTGAACTGATTAAGGTCCCCACAACATTAGTAATACCTTGACCACACACACACACACACGAACATACGCCAAAGAAAATGGCCATGATCACAGATGCAGCGATGTGAAATACCTGCCTTGATTAGTATCTGGGTAGATGTCTCAGGTGAGTCGAAGGTTAACAGTAACCACAACAAGCAGGTAGATGTATAAGTGCTGTATATATACATGCCAACATTTTCACGTCTTCTTTTTGATGCTGCTGTCAGCTCATAGTGGTATCAGATGCATCCTAGAATAGACTGGAACACTGATCCAAGAACATCAGATACAAGCAGCGATTCAGAACTGAGGGGGAGGCGCTGCAGTGAATGTAGCCAAACACACCCACTCATCCTCATGCAAATTCTCAGTCTTATTCCATTGAGCCTCTGTGCTCATCTCGCAGTCAGCCCCGAATACTGCCACCGGTTAAGAAGAAAGGAGAGTGATAGTATGGCAGGAGTGCGTTAAAAGCAATCTGAGATGGAACATAAAGGGGGAAGTGCAGCCATTCCCTGCAAGAGTGTGTGTGGGATTTCAAAGAGCATTGGTGAATCAGTATCATCTGGTGGCACCAGCAGGGTTCCTGTGTGGTCAAGGCTCCACAGTTTCCCATCGATAAGCCTTGTTTTTGCCAACTTTTTTGATATACATATGCAGTGGGGACACTCGTGGTACAAACGTTTAGTACAACTCATTTGTTTTCTCCCCCTTTTTTGTCAGTCTCAGCACCGTATTCTCTCGGGCGTGTTGGGGATGCAGCATGGCACTTCAAAGATGGGAAAACTAGCAAGGGGACACTACACACTGTAGGTCTCTCACTGGCGGTGTAAACATGTTTATGGAGCCAGAACACAGCTAATGTTGGAGAATCTATCCTAGGATGAAAGCACGCTGCCTTACAGGAGATTTTATCTTTTTGAATATGTCTTATACTCACCAGCTGTATGCTTTGAAGATGTGTGACTGTAAAAAGTTGGCAGTTTGGCAGACTATTTATCTGTAGTTGACTTGAATTGAGAGTCGACGTTCTCTGGCAGCAACTACAACACTTACAGCTTGCTGCTGAAACCTTTGTGATGTTGACAAAGTTTTAAATGATCAAATGATTAGCACAGAAAAAGCTACAGCTCCCATGAAAATTTTCCCAGAGCTGTAGAACGGATACTTAAAGCCATCGTAACTTGATTTAGCCTATAGCCATATTCTCCACTTCACCCTCTTCTACTGCATTCTAATGCTACAAACACGAACTGTGACGTTTATGCCACGTTCACACAATATTGTTTAAGCCATAATTACAAGCAGCCTAGTGGGAAAAACTGTGCCAGTCAGACTTGTAATTCACAGTCTGAGATATCGGATACTGTTAATGTCTCCCAGTGAGATGAAAAGAACCATAAACAGATCAACAAACGTCGCAGAATGGCTGCACATGTGCCGCCGCTAGCAGTCCCATCAAAATAAAATCCAGTATTAACACTAATACAACCCATTCAACTCATTTTATATTTGATACACACACTTTGTCTATTGTTCACTTACTGCTACAAATACAGAACAAAACAAAAGAAGTTAATTCAAGCTATTTATCTGAAGTGACTACAATTACCACCAGGGCTAATATCCTTGAATAATGCATGAACAATCCCAAATTTGTAAGAAGAAAAAAAAATCCTGTTCTCCCCATTATTCCAACATTGTGCCAATTCAGCATTAATATGTGATGTTTTTTGGTCTATTAAAGGACAATGTATCCGATTTTTTTTTAAATGATCACTTGTTATTCTGTTCAGGAGCACAAACGTGGATTTTTACTTATGCCAGGGAGTTTACGTTTTTATGTTAGTTCATTTGTTTTTATATTTGTTTGTTGGCAAAAACTACTCGACCGACTTCCATGAAATTTTGTGAAGGGGTGAAGCATGCCACAGGGTGGAACCCAATACATTTTGGTGCAGATCCAGGTCAGAGGTTAGATCCAGAAATTCATTTTTTACTGGCTTTGACATTGTAAGATATGGTGTTTTCAGCATTTTAGTTGATAACTCAGATAATAATTCATAAATCTTTCGGGAAAAAATGTGTAGGGGACTGATATGTATGAGTTTAATTAACTAGATCCAAATTTGGATCTAGTTAATTTCAATGTGTTTTGACCTTATGGGAGGTATGTACTCTACTGGGTGAAATTGTAGATATTTTGTTGGTTTGATTTGTTGATACCAGAGAAGATCTGTTTACAGATTAGCTCTCTATTAGTGTCAGTTGCGAGTTTTCATGTCAGAAAGAAATATTAAAAGGGTTGATGGAAATTTCTAAAACCAGACTCGCACTAATTTGTATTTGAAGCACATTTCAACTTTCATTGCTTAACCAAAATCAGACTAAATGCCTGTGATGGAGCCGCACAGCTTCAAAGACGGAAGAAGAAGAAGAAGAAGAAGAAGAAGAAGAAGAAGAAGAAGAAGAAGATGATTTTGGTAAAACATCGACCTTTGGAAAGACAGACACTTGTAGGAACAAGTCTTCACTGAAATTCAAACTTCTTCTGCAGCAGAACACATTTGTATTTTCATTCGTATCCTAAGTATGTTTGAATATATGGCTTCATCCTGCACCTTGTATATAAAGATGAATGATGCATCCCCACTTCCTCCCACAATCCAGAAAAGATGCAAAGGCTGCCATCTTGCATCAAGGACATCATTTGGATTAGTCTGCACAGTAGCGATGAAATGATGCCTCAGTCGTGAAGTCCCATCGATACACATGCTCGACCAATCGTGGGTCGGTCTCAGCTGTCATTCATGACGTTTCACCCCTTATTTATGGCATCAAAGGAGCACTTGGACAAACGTCAGTCTGATGAGAACTACTTAAAATGACAGGAACCATCTTTAAAACTAATTATTGGATGTGTACCTTGACAGTTTGGCCAAATTACAGCATGTCTACTTTAAATGTGGAGGCTCAAGCTGATATAACTAAGTAGCTCCTATTTAAGTTGTTACTTTCCATGGCAAAACAAATCAAATCAGAGGCTGATTTAGAGAGTGTGTTAAAATTGCAGCATAGGTTAAAACTACAGCCGTTTCCAGTGTGATTTGATATAGATGTTGGCTAAATATAGTTTATTCCATCTCGCTGTTACAGGATTTATGTTTTTTTTATTTACTTTAATATGACAGAGAAATTGAGATTGCATAAAAATGTGCAGCCTGCAATTTTTTTTTCCTAAATGTGCAGATGCATAAAAAAGGTGTTTTACAACTCAATGGATTACGAGAATATACGTGATTTATTGGACTATCTGCAAAACAACTTTTTTCAGTTCTCCTCCCCCTGAGAAGCGGGGAGAGGGTAAACACATCTCTGCACACATTGGATTTCATCTGTCTCGTATTTCTCCATAACTAACTATGGATTTTAGATTGTCGTAGCCATTAAACCTGTTTGTTGTAAACTGAACAGCGATGGCTCCCCACACCAGCCTTAGGATCAGCATGTGAGAAAAAACACAAAGCCTGCATGGCCGGCTGGTATATTTCTTTGTAAGGAGCTGAAAATGAGATTTGTGCTCTTATCTGAGGGGATCAGCTGCTCAGACGCCAGATCTTTCTTCAGCAAATTGGCCCTCAGATATCCTCTTGGCACCATTGTCAATCAATTGTTGTTGTTCTAGCCATGTTCTCTGCGTGATACACAAAGCACAATAATTCTTTTGTGTGAGGCTACATCCAAACTTCAATGTTTTAATGCATGAACAGATACGGCTGCTGCACGCAAAAACTTTGGGGCTGTGTTTTAGACTGAATGAGCAGAAATGGAGATGTTTGGAAATTGTATTTAATTTTCAATTAATATATATAAACTAAGACACTCACTACCACTTGCTCATTGGGTCTTTTCGATGATGTAGCCTTCGCTTATTCGTCAGGCTCCTATCACATGACACCCTTCTGTAAGAAAACAACCGGCATTAGCCTCAGCTAACAGTGTAGAACGCTACATGGATAATCAATTACAATTGTTGCTGACCCTGTTGTCTTTGCCAACAGATGTTGTATAAGTTCTGTATTTTACAATGATACAACTGCATGTATAAGAGACGAGCTATTATTGACACAATCTGAGACAATTCAACCAAATGTGTTAGTATGGACGGGGATTCAAATTGATATTGGGCCAAAACGCTCACGTGGACACATATTGAAACAGTAGTAGTGGTGTAGATGTAGTCTGAGGCCTCAACAGAAACCCAAACCATTATGACCATTGCTAACCCAACTTACGTTGCATGTTTCTCAATGTGTCTGATTCTCAATGAAAGAGGAGTAATGCTTTCCCATAATTAGGATTTTATTAATACGAGTATTAATAATCTGAATTACAGTGTGTTTATCATTTCCCTTGACTTCAAGGGCATTAGGATCCACATTAGGAAACTGACTTGATGGCCCTGCTGCCAATCTTTATGGCGAACAGAATGCACTACTGCATGTGGCTTATATACAGAGATTGAGAGATGTAAGAATTATTTTTCCAATATTTTTCTGCCTGCGAGATGGGTCGGCCTCTCACATTAATAGTTCATTGCTTGGACAGGGTGAACTGGGGTGATGTGCATTGAAAGAGGAAACCATGACAAAACCAAACTGAACTACTTTGAAGGACATTCAGGCTTTTAAAGGATATCACAAAAGCAATCACCGCGCATGCTGTTTCAGGATGGGAGTGAACGAGGTTAGGCTGCTGGGCCGAGGCTGGAGGAGAACAGTGACGCTCTACCTGTCAACTTTATGATGCAGTCCCACAGGGGCTGCCGACTGATGTAATGTGAATAAACAGGTGAATGACAGCAGGGGGAAAAAAGAGGAAGAAGAACGGTGTCAAGTTGATCAGCTGTCCGTCGCTGTCAGACTGAGACTTTTCGCAAAAGCTGAGGTCGCTCCATGTGTGACCTTTTGTGAGTGGCAGCATGTGACCTGAGCTGCTGAGCAGCGCGCTGTGATTTGCACTAAAAAGACACATTTCCTTTTGAAGGCGTCGCACACAGGAAGGAGCTTAAGCTTTAACTTTAAAGGGTTCGAACATGAATCTGATTTCCCCGGGAGCCCACGGGTTCCTGAGCCACAGCGTACTTTGACTCCAAATGTAACTTCACCTTAGAAGCCTTGAATGTTTTATACAATGTAGGCTACATTTACCCTCTTGGGAAGCAGAGTAGCCAACTGTGTGGAATTTGATCTGGCAGTAAAACAAAAAACCTTTTTCTTCCCTCCTGAATTTCTAAAGATTTTAAGCCCTAAAATTAAGGTTTTCCAAATTTGATACCATTATAAGTTGTCATTTGGCAAACACCTTGTGATATTTCCATTATAAAAAAAGACAGATCATCTTTGCATAAAGAGCTGCAGCAGGCTGGTGTTTTATTTATTTTATCTTTTTTTACCGCAAACTGTTTTGTGTGGCTGCCAGTCACTGGAAAGTATCTGGGCAGGCGACGCAGGCCTGATGAAAGATCTATTCAACAGAGCAGTTGTACACTATACGTCTGTTTAGCTTCCATGGCTCCATTTCGTTGTTATTATTTCCTTCTACAGTTGTCTCAGTGCATTTACATACAAAAGAGCTGGTCCCCAGAGAACCAGCAGCAACAAGCTGTCATTTCTTTTTACAGGCGCTAACGTTAACTCTCAGTTCAGGAGCTTCTGTAGCACTGGACCCCTTTCTTCTGCACATCATTTACTGTATGAGCCTCTACCTACCGAATCACAAACAATAACAACTGAGAGGCAGCCTTGCATGTGCCACAATCACAGTCTGAATATTTCCACCCGGCAGCTCTGCCGCCGACTAAAATCACGAAGGTTCACGGAGGTCACGGGAAAGCACGACGAAGGAGAGCCCAAGGAGAGACACAGGAGGGGGGGGGGGGGGGCAAACAAGGCAGAGCGCCATGTTTGTGTTTCTAGGCCAATGATGCATGACCTCTCTTTCACACCCTGCTGATTGTTTACTGGGCTCTCATGCACACACTTGAACGGGAAAGATTCTGCCTGCCACATGTAGTAGTTTCACTGCCCTCCAGTGGCTCTCTAATAAAAGTACGACTCAGTGTCTCAATCTCTCTTTCCCTCTCTCTCTCACACACACACACACACACACACACACACAGAAACAGACACAAACACACACACACACACACACACTCCAGCATGCCACCGCTCTAACCAATTCCATCAGTGCTTGCACAAATGTTCCTGGAGCTGGAATGACAGGCTCCGCAGAGAAGATCCAATAAATGTTTACTTACCTCACTGCTATCATCATTTCACTTTATCTCATTTGGCGTCCCCAAGGCACTACATAAATTACTTTCAATGCAATTATGGAAGTAACCAATTACAGCCCTTGTCATTTCACCGTGGAGTCTACAAATAAGCAGCGCAAGCCTCCATTTATTACTCCAAACCGTATTCTTAAGACCCAATTGAACGTGGGGAGAGATCTCAGCAAAGCAAAACCAGATGTGGTTCGGAGTGTTTCTCTCCAAGCCTCATGAGGAATGCATGAGGGTTTTTCCTTCTTCTTCTTTTTTGTCTCGGTGAGAGAGTCTGTGGGATGAGGCGAAGGGGTCGAGGGGTCGAGGGGTTCATTATTACAATGGGTCCACATCAAGAGCGTGTGCAGCCTTGAGGTCGCTCCCCACGCCAGGAGGACCTCTCAGTAGCCATGCTGGGGTTTGGAGCTGCAGGGTGTGTGGTATGTGATGATGATGTGTGTGTGAGGGTAGTTGAGTGGCTGAGGGGGTGGGGGTGGTTACAGTCAGACAGCAGGGGGCGTCATTGTGTTGCCAGACTCACAATCAGAGCACCCTGGAGTCCTCCATCATCTCCGGCCTCTCACTCTCCCTGAATCACGGCCAATCGGATTGAGACTGGGATTTAAAATAACACGACACACTGGCTGAGAGGAGCGGCTCGCCATTCCTTTTGAAGCTTGTTTGTTTTAATTTGGCGTCTGAATTACACTGGGATTTTCAATTTGCCTCCAAAGGAGTCAAACCAAATCTGCAGCGTCTGGAGAGAGAACAGACGGCCCCGCGGGAGAGGTTCTTCTGGGTCAACCATGTCCTCTACACGTCTATAAATAGAGAAATCGTCTGAAACGTTAGCTACATGTGCTATTTCATTTAATGACTTTGGTTACACACGTGCACGCGGGCGCACACGCAACCAAAAGCCAACCTATAAATGCAGCCGAGGCAGAACATTTTACTGTTTGTTTGCCAAAACAAGATTATCTGGTCAGGGGTTCAAATCACCAACCCAGTGATTAAAAGTTTTATTCAAAATTTCCAACATGAGTCTGTAGCTTCCCTCGAATGAAGACACAAAACGATACACAATTTGAAGTTATTCCTTGTTTTTTAGCTTTTCATCTTCACCACTTGATGCAGTAATATGTTCGTTTTCAATTTGCCATCCGAAAGGTTTCACATATCCGGCCTGTGTGCTTCTTTGTTCCAGCCTGCCCCGTGTTTGAAATTTAGTTGACCTTCTTATTACAGGCACGTTGTTTGGCACTTTCTGGAAAATGTCAAGGCCCTCCCTTTCACTGACGTAAGGATTACCAGGTGTTGACCCAGAATCCATTATCTCCTATTAGAGCCTGTCTTTCTTCTCTCTTTAATGTGTGTGTGTGTGTGTGTGTGTGTGTGTGTGTGTGTGTGTGTGTGTGTGTGTGTGTGTGTGTGTGTGTGTGTGTGTGTGTGTGTGTGTGTGTGTGTGTGTGTGTGTGTGTGTGTGAGTGAGTGCATGGTTTTTGTCATTGTTAAAAAAAAATATGAATACTTAAGCTGAACTCGTTGTTTTAATTAGAAAATATAAACTGATAATAACTGATAACTGATAAAAATGATAATGTGTCCAAATCATTACATTTTAAGGTGAAGACATGTTTTCAGGTTTGGTTAGGTTAAGGTTAATGTTGACTGTGTGTGTGTGTGTGTTAATTAGAAAATAGACACTATAATGATAGTGTGTCCATTGTTTACATGTTTCAATTTTAGTAAAAGAGGATAAAAGTGTTTATTTGTGGAAATGGTGTCTAAGCTTCAAGCCTCTGCGTGGCGTTCTTCCATGTTCCCATTCTGTGCTGTGCATCGTAATCGCTATTCTCTTCTTCTTCTTTTTAACAAGCCCACACAGTGTTATCTATCAACTGCCACTGATTTAAGATGTATGTTCCTAAGACATTTGTGAGGATCCATTGTAATGAAATTGGACTGTACGGTCCCTCCAGGATTTCACAGGATTTTTGTATTGAGGATTTTTGCAGCTTAAAAAAATGTCTGATTTCACAGCAGCTTTTCTGAAAGAAATAAAATATGCAATGCTTGTTGTTTTTGTATTGATGATGTTGTGGGAGCAAATGGAAATGGCAAAAAATAAAGTTTTTTTATATTAAAGCTTCCACACCATGTTTAAAAAACGTTATTTGAGACTTTATTCGTTGTTTCACAGGCACAACCGTGCGCATACACACACACGTCAATTCACAACCATATCAGAGAATGCACAAGTTTTACAATACAAGAGTTAAAATGATTATTGACCTTTGGAACTTTTGGAAAATGGAAAACTTTTTGATGTTTTACATGTGATGTACTGTTGTATTGCACTGTATTGTCTTTTACACTGTCCTGCCCAAGGACTGCAGATACAAACCAGGACAGAGAACTCATACCTCGTCCAAGGCCGATTGGCCGCTTTATCCCCATATTGAGATCAGATATATGAACCTTGTAGAGATGTTCTACAAACTGATCACATTAAAGATTTTTGATAATTTTGATAACATAGTAAAATCAAAAGTCGCAGATGAAAAGAAAACCTTCCTGGTCGAGGTAATAAGCTATATTGCTTATTCTGACTCAACAGCTGTGTTGTCTAGCCCCTCTTAAATAAACAAATGACCTCAAAAACTTAATTGAACAAAGGTATACATGTGCACACTAAATATTTAATGAAACCAACATTGATTCTTTCAGCATTTGCAACAGATTTAAATACAACAGGATTGTTTTGATAAAAATAAGTATTTATTGCTCAACCTCCTTTTGTGTTTCAACTCGATGTGGGAGATGATACAAACCAGTTTACCCACACTGAGATCTTGCACCCTGTAGCAGTAACTAATGTTAGATTTGTTTCTCCGTCTTTAGAAACAGAAATGAGGAGTTGAATTTGAGGAAAAGTTGCAGTGATTGGTCAAATTTGTGAGGCTCTGCAGGATTCACAGGGATTGGTTGAATTTAATTTTATAACTATGACACGGCAACATCCTGGAGGGACTGACTGGAGAAACTGGGACTGTGATCCACAATGATGATGACTGGATGACTGGATTGTATTTATAGGCAAAAGGACGAAAGGGAATCTGCCACGGTGCCCTCGTATCAGTTCCTCCTCACTCAGTTACAGACTCCTCTTCCTCCTCCCTTCTCGTGCTGGTTGCCTTTCCCTCCCACGCTTCACCACAATCCATCTTGCTAATATTACACTCCACTAGCAGAGGCAGCAAACTGAGCTAACTACTTTCTACTCCAAAAAAAATGGAGGGCTGTCTGAGTTTTCTGGTGCATTACGGATTCCTGAGGCCATGTTGGTGTTAGCACTGATTCTGTCTTGGAGGTGAAGTGGGTTTTTCAATTATTACAAGGTCACTGGTTCAATCCCCGCTTCCTCCAGTGTGCATGTTGAAGTGTGTCGGCACTCTGTGAATGGGATGGAGCACGTAGGCTAAACCGCTGAATAAATGTGCGTTTGTGACTGGTTGTTACGACTAGAAAAATACTCGATATAAATGCAGTTCATTTAACTCAGATTTACCTTTCACCATACTGATGATTCATCACCAGCTCCCACACAGTCAGTGCAGTGTTCATCTCACGTTATACAAAGGAGGGGTCTTAGCCCGGGCGAACGCATGGGTCAATTTCTGTAGATTCAGCACTCTATACATTATGCAGTGATTCAAACAATGACCTATGGAGTCTCACAGTAACTAGTGCTCAAATAAATCCTAGATGTGTCTGTGCAGCAGCAAATCAGACCCTGCAGCTTGGTCACTTCCAGTGTGGCCGGTGGATATATAGCACATATACTTCCACCAAGACCCAACCCTTAGGAAACCACATTTAAATTCACTTGATCCACATTTTTACTTGGATCTGTATGAAAGTGCACATAACCATAAATATCAGTCCCCTAAACAAGCCAGGTTGTTTTCATCCAGATCCACGAATTATTCTCTGAGAAATCAAGGAAAATGTAGAAATACGTCATATCTCACAGTGTTAAAGAAAGTGAAAATAAATTCCTGGATCTGACCCCTGATATGGATCCAAACCAAAATATCTAATAATGAGTTTTTCCCTACCAATACCGCATCCTTCCACCGTTTCGTGGTAATCAGCAGAGTAGTTTTTCTAGGTAATCCTGCCAATTTACAAACAGACAAACGCCAATGAAAACCTCAATGACAGAGGTAACAAACACTGAGGTTAACTTCGATTTTGCAGCAAAAATGAACGATTGATTAATCAGTTACAAGTTTATTTGGTTGCTCGTTATGTGTCTCTTTGTGGGGGGGGGGGTTTCTGGGTTTCTGTAACTTTTGTCCTAATGTGCATTATCGTGCTGCGCTGTCTTTAATGTGAAACCCATCCACAGCCATTAAAATCCGGTGGAGTTTCAACCCCAAAGAATTTTTTTTTCTCCCTGCACCTGGTGTCTGTCAAGCGAAGCCATTACAAAAGGCCAGTTGAGGCGTATCCTTTAAGAGGGTCATGTGTTCAGATTTCCTTTCACTTTGTCTCCCCTTGAACTTCTGAGGGATGTGCGTGAGCTTAAATGCCTTGAGCAGCTCGTGAGTGGGTTAACACATGAGAAGAAAAAACAGCGCCGGCGTCCTCCTGTTCCCTGCGATTCAGCAGAGCATTCAGGGAAGAATTTTCCGTGTGTGCGTGTGTTTGTGTGTTCGTTGCTGTTTTCCATTTAACTGGGCCATCTCAGAGAGAGAGGTAGCCTGAAAATACAGTGTGAGGGGTTGTGTTGATTTAAACCAGCAGCAGCATAACATACACAGAGAGGCCGACGTGTCCAGTCGTCGTGCATTTTCAGTTCCCTTGTGAGGGCCACATTTCCTTTTGTTTTGCCACCACAGCTGGATTCTGCTTGTAGAGATCAGCCACGGTGGCTCCAGACGTCAAAGAACAGGGAGTCATGTCAAATCAGACAAACTGCGAGTTGACTTCTTGACTGTGTCTCGTTCTGTCACACAATCTTATATTGAGCAGCATCTGACTCTTTCTCCACATGTTCATTATGTGTGCGTAACCTTTCAAAAATAATTACCCTGACGCAAGTGAGCCCAACCTGAATGTTCCCTAATGAGATATTAATGAGACGAGGTCGTATGAAAACACTGATCCCCGTGTCTGTCTCCCTTCTTTCCCCTCTCAGCTGATTATTGTAATAGTTGTTATCATCGTTATCGTCCTCATTATCACAATCAGCACTCATAATCGCCACCAGGGCCACCTCCTCGGCCGCCATCCAATTACCATCATAACTGTAATCGTCATCACGCCGTCCTCAGCATCATCAGCATCTCCACAAACAAAGTGGAATTTCCACTCTTGCTTTTGAGTATGCTTCTAAGTTAGGTGTTCAGAAGCTTCAACTCGCATGGATGGCCACGAACACCAGTCCCGCGATTAGCATTCGAAGTCGCAAAAAGCAAATAGAAGATAATGTCGTGTCATTACCGTCGCTGATGAGGAAGGTTTCCCTCTTGTTTAACTGAGCAGAGCTGATTTTAATTTGAGGGAACAACAAATAGCTGGCTCCATGCCAGGGAGGCTTTTATTTTTCCGAGCCTCCTCATCATCATCCCGGATAAGATTGAGAGCATGTATGTCGACTCCAATTTGACTCACGGAGCGGATGTTCCCTTTTAAAAAACATTGTCTTCTCACTTAACATTTCTCCATTGTGTGCGGCGGTATCACTTATATCGTCTTTTATGGCAGCCCCGCGGCGGGAGGCAGTTCTACGGCAACTGTGTCTTTACCTCCACTCATGATTCCTCCTACTGCTGTTCAGACACGTTGCTATTTTCTGACTCCACGCTGGATGTGTGCATTAAGAGATTCCAGCATTCCTCACAATCCTCCCTTCTTTTTTCCTTTTTTTTCCCTCCTCCATGCACTTTTATGGATTCCGCCTTCCTGTTCTCAGTGTTTTTCAGCCCAGACTCAGGTCAGAGAGATGGATGTTGTGTAATGAGTGTAATTGCTCTAATCCTTCCGTTTTCACAGCACTTTAATTTGTTCATGCTGTTACCTAATCTTTATTGGGCCATAATTTGTATTCTGTATATGATTACATTTCCTCTTCCAGTGGTTTGGCAATTATGGGGCTTGCGCTCTCATGCTGGCTTGTGCAAAACTTGTCGTTACTTTGACGCTGACTTGTAAATAACAACATGAAGGCGAAACCTAGAATCCACGTCGGCCCATCCAGATGTTCTCTTTTTTTTTTTACATTTAAAGTTTGCTGCTCGGCTGCTAACCTACACTCACATGACTTTGACGTTTAATTAAGCTGTGACGTTCAATTATTTGGTGCCGGCTTGTCTCCGACTCTCCAACATTTAGCTGATTTTTCTCTTACGACGCATTCGCATTGAACAGTCCAGCAGAGGGAATATTAGCTATGTAATTTAGTGGTTTGTGGACTTCTGCAGGGCTGCGTCGTGTGATGCCTGTGATGGCAGGGGGAGAGCGCTTTCAGGTCAGTTGCTGTTTATTTTGAGAAGTTTACAGGAAGGGGGAGAAAAGGAGCTCCAACACAATCAAGGCACAATCGCTGATTAAGCTCCATTTCACTTGGTGTGTTTTCTTCCCTCGCACTCCTCAGCCCTGATAGGAGGCTCTCAGATGTGTAAATAACGCGTGGATGGTGTCAGCCCCATGCTGTTAGAGTCTGAGTGATGCACAAAGACGTGTCTGGGCTCAGCTGTTTGTAATGCACCTCTGGGACAGAGGTATTTGCAGCACAAGTAGCAGCGACAACATGACTCCTGTAGGATATGAGTTTGATTACCCGCCCCGGCTTACTCAGTAGCTCCACAGCAACATTTGAGGAGGCAGAGCGGTGGTGAGGGTGCAGTTGATGCCCTGTTAGACTCATTATCATCAGAGGCACATTTTCCCCCCGGCCGCACTGGCTTCAGGACCGCAAATCTACTCCATCTGATTCTCTGACTCCTCATTTCCCTGCTGATTCTGCGAGGAAAGTCCCTCCACCGCTATCTGCAGGGTCTAATTTAGCTGTCTCCCGTCCGTCCAATATCCGCTCACATGCGCGGCGGCTCAGCCCAGGTGGTCGGAGCCCGATGTAGGAACCGACTTGACCTGGATCCCCGTGTACAAGGCTCTGTGAAGTAACAGCAGCAAATCTCCTTTGATTAAGCCTCTCAGCTTTTAAAAGCCCTTCAAAGAGTTTCAAGTAAATGCGGCTGTTCAGCGGGAGAAGAATGCTTGTTTTTCTCCAATTTTCATTCATATATGAAATAAATGTTAACACAGATTAAGGCCAGGCTTCTAATACAGCTTATTGCGTTACAAAATACTGGACCAACTAAACACAGCAGCCTCCGTCAACCTCCCGGGAGGCAATCTGAGCGTTAGGTCAGAAAGTCAGGGAGGACACAGGCCAGGTGGCGTCTGAGAAAGAACAGCAGCCGTGGTTGTCCTTTCGAGACGAGCGTGACAGAATGAATCAATGCAGATGGGGTCCCCAAAGTCAAGGACAGAGGACCTTTGGAGTCCATCTCTCGGGGGGGTCTATTCTGCTCCTGCTGCCCTCCGACTCATCAGCGCCATGACCGGCAGTCAAACATGTCAAGTCAGACGAACCCTGGGCCAACGCTCAGTGCATCATTGCAGTTCCTCAAGGCACTTCAGTCACTGTTATACTCCCAGTGGGACAGAGACAACACACAATGATTTCCACACACAACCACAAAATAACAGAAAGGCAGTTTGCATTAGTGTTTTACCAGTTTGACTCCTGAAAGGAGTTTATCCTGACAACTTGAATATTGTGCAGAGGGGAACAGAGTTGTCTAATAAGGTCGAGAGCTCTTAAAACAATGCACATTGATACGGCTGCTGGAAGTCTGCAAGTGTTGATGCTAAGCAGGAACAGATGCTGCGGAGCTGACACAGGAAGCAGAGTCATACTGGTGTTAAGCCCAAGGGGATCACATCACCTTATGTGGGTAAAGCCGCCTGGGCAGGGTCAGCACCCGCAGCATCTGGCCTCCGATGTTTCACACTTAAAGAGGAAGGTCAGTTCATATTTAGAATGATACCCTGCTCAATACTGATCAAAGCAACTCTTTAACGTACTGATCTGAGCCCTGTTCTTCGTACAGAGATCACTTTTTTCTTTTTTTCTTTTTTTTTTGAATCTGCGAAGCGGCTACATTTCATCTGGAGCTACTGTCGGGGCAACAAGACTTAACCTGCAAACGTGTTTCTTATTGACAGTTAACTAGATCATCATCAATACTTTTTTTTATCATATTGAATATTATTTTAAAAATGGATATGCTGGTCTAATTATCCATTCCTGGTTTGAGTTTCCTAGAGTTTCCCACACTAATACTTCATAAAACATACAACCAAATAAAAAAAAGACGTGACGATCCACCAAAAATATTGTGATCAAAAAGACAAACTCAACTCAAACTGTCTATTAAATGACCAATACAGACAAAAATGGTGCATTTCATATTTTATTTGAATACTAAACCATATTTAGGGATTAAATGCAGAACTCACTTAGCTAAAAACTTCTGAAAACCCATAATGTCTTAATGTCTTTACGTCCCATAAAGAAAAGAGTCCACCTTCTTCACTGTTCATGATATATGGTCTCTTTTAGCTGTGTCGAAGAGTCAAATTAAACACATTTGGAGAAAGCATTAGAGAACATCTGCAAGAGATTACTCCTTCAGGGTGTTGATCACGAGTGGTGGTCTTCAAATCAAGACAATCATCTAAAGCAGTCATATTCCCACGTGTGTAAATTTAACATCGATAATCCACTCCAGCGTTTGTTGGTAAATTTAAGTCCTAATTGATGTGTAGTCAGTTGAATAAGATGAAAATGCATGATTAACATATACTATACAGTGTAATTAGCAGGTTTTGTGCTCATATATACTGTGAGTAGACTAATAAATGATCCTCATAGATTCACAGTCACTAAAGGAGAATAAGACTGGACACTGTGATAGTGGAAGATGTGACTTAGTCTCCTACCCTGTGTCAGTAAGTGTCAGCGTATGTGTTGTACTGTATGCCCAGTTTCAGTGCTGTCGTCAACCACTTCACCAGGCAACCTCTCCACCTCTCGCTACATCTGTTTCACATTTTCACTGCTTCCTCTCTCCTGACACCAGAGACTGTTTGCCTTTATGATGTAAGCAACCTACTGTGAGTGTGGCGGATTTTGGAGGGCACTGTTTGGAGATGCATGGTCGGAAATAGAAAAATGAAGAGTTTGAAAAGCTGAAGTGTGAAAATGCATTTCCTTTTCTCAGATAAAAGGCTGTTTTGTACTTCCTGGCACCGGTGGCAGCTCAACTCTCCTCTCCTCCCTCTTCTGCTGTCTGTGTCACTGTCTCTCATCAGTGTACAAGGGATGAGGATGAGGGTCAAGATGTATAAGGAGCTGTGTCACCCACAATCGTGTCGCTGCAAAGAAAATGGAATGGAGAGATAAAAGTATATTGTACCAGCTATATTTGTTGATCTGTTGTTTTCAAAACATAATATCACCACTCAAATTATTAAGTTTTGGTTGTGTTGTGTGCTTTTACAGCATGTTCGTCTATTTGAAAATGGCTGTGTGTATTTGCAGCGCATCTGTGGTCGAATTGATTAAACAGATTTTCTTAATTTGCTCGTGATTTGTATGTGTCTTCTTAAATGTACAATATATAACTTCAGCTGCCAGGGGGACTTTCAATCAAAACAATAACAAATTACAATAACACAGAAATATCCAAATTTTAATGACTCACAATATTAAGTTATCACAGCTCATCAAAATACTGTTTGGAACTTGAAACTTGTTGTTTGCCCCAGAAGTTATAGCAGAGATTGGCAAAGCCACAGGTAAAGTGGATATGGTGCAATTGAAAGGCGACAACATGAAACGTCCCATTAGCTTGAATAAACTAAGGGATTTCTCTGAGTTTTAACATTATTGGAAACATTTTGGATAATGTAAGTGCACAAGTCAACAAAATATATATAATAAGTCCCATATTACTACATTTGAATGTAGAATTGTTACATATTATACCTGTAAGTTGCAGTGTTTTGAGCTCTCTGGGCCCACTGTGATTTCTAGAAGAAAAACGTCATCCTCCTGATGATAGTCGCTGCTCGCTGAAGGAGGTAAGAGCTTCATGGGGAGAGTGGTAGAAGCTCCTGTTATTTCACAAGGAAGCAAACATGCTTTTCCATGACTGTTATCACTGCGAGAAAGCACAGCTGGGTTTGAAGTCAAAATTCAAACAAACACAGTTTTTGTGTGTGTGCAGCAGCTCCAGGTTTCGTCTCACAGATAACAGGCCTGGTTTTGTGGTTGCTATAATTTTTGGAGAGAGTTGTTTATCTTGTAAAGTAGTGACTGGAAAAGAAGAAAAATTGTTGGACAGGCAATTGCAAACGTGAGTTGCAGTATGGGACATAATACAAATGCCAGGATTTGATATGCAAATGTTAAATTATATTATATTATAAAGGGACATGCAATCAGCAGGAAAACCCATTTCTACTGTGATTTACAGCTAAAGCTATGCATGCTTATATATAAGGATAATGTGACATTGTGTTGCACACAGTCGTCAAGCAAGCCCTTCCATTGTAAATCCAAATTTATCCCACATTTAACATTACATGACAAGGCCATCCAAATAGGTCAGTGACACTGAACATTATTCATCATTCACACTTCTCTGGAGCAGAAATGTCCCATTAGACAGGTCGGGACCTGACTGATGGCTTCTTGGTTCCCAGATCTCTCTCACCTGACAAGCAGCTCTCAGTCTGCAGGAGCTGACGTGCCTCAGACCTCCCCCATGCATCTCTGCATCTGTCTGTGCAGATAAGACATTTGATTTTCTGGCCTGGGAACAAGAGAGTGTTGATGTTTCTCAAAAACCCTGCTGTGATAAGGATACGCGATAATAAGGAGCAGCCATATTAAAATAAAAAATAAAACTAATAGATCCCTCTCCTGCATGCTGCTTTACCGAGCTTGATGTTTTTAATATGTCATCCTGGGGGTGAGATTTTACATAACCCTGTGAACTGATTCAGATCTGGAGGGGAAATTAGCTTTTGACATGAAAGCTCATCTCCAGAGTGTGTAAATAGCTCCCAGAGCTCGTGGATATAAATATGTACCTCCTTCCATTCAGGTTCTAATGTGAAGCCGTTTGCGAGAAAGAGACGTTTCAACTTCCAAGGGGCAAAAACTTTTGAGGCATATGAGGGATGTGTAGAAGATTTACAGAATACTGTGTCTCTGAGACACTGCATTTTAATAAAATTGTAACAATGCCAAGAGTCTACAGCCATGCTGGCAAGTCAGTGTGGCTGCAGGCTTAGGTTTGGTTAGATTTAGGCACAAAATTGACTTGGTGACATTTGGGGGAAGATATATGGTTTGGATTGAAATAAGTAATAGTCTGACAACAGTAATATCTTTATTTGTATACCACTTCTCAAAACAAAGTTACAAAGTTCTTCACAAATATAAAACACTAGAAGCCTGCCTATTTAACATCAGGCTCAAGACTACTGGTTAGGACACTAGTATGGTTAAACAAAATCGTGGTCATGGTTTGAAATGGGGAAACAAACAGATATCTCCCATATGAAAGATTCATTTTTATGAACCTACCTGTACACCCTTACTTCCTTTGTATGCAGACTTTGTCACTCTACACTGTCACCTTACCTCATCCTTTGCGCCCGTAGAATTTTCTACGACTACAACTTCCTTAAACAAATGATGTTGACCTTTTTCTTGGGAGGACATGCTCACAAAGTGAAGGTGAGGATGATAGTAATATCTCTAGTTTGTCATAAATCAAAGTCTTGGACAAATTTAAATTGTATCCTAATTGCGGCAAAAGAAAAAAGGATTTTTTAAATATTTTATATTTATATTATTCAAATATAAAATTGAATGTGGCAGGAGAGGAAAAGTCACGAGATCCCATCAAATTCATTAAGATCTGTGATCTGAGAATCACGAATGTCTGAATGAAATTTCATTACAGTCCATCCAGCAGTTGATGAGACTGGACCAAAGTAGTGATAACAATGAAACTTCAGTCTGATGGACCCACAAACTGACCAACAATAGAGACATGGTACCAGCCCTAAATGTGCATTTCAACTGTCTAATCTTGGCTTGGGGATGTACATTGAAATATGTTTTGCTCACACATGGATTTATGTGCATATAAAGATTTTAGAATTGCACATTCTAAATTTCTAAATTTCTAAATTTCAACAAATTTCATTTGCTGCCTTTGAATTTGAATGACATTGTATTAATTTTCTTCTTGTCATAGGTGTTTTGTATTATTGTTTTTATTAGTCTTCTTTGTGAAGCACTTTGTAGCGGCTGTTTTTAAAGGTGCTATATAAATAAGGTTGTTATAGTTAATATAACATTTTCTTGATCTGTTTTTAGCCCCCTTTAAAATGTTCAACGGACACCACATTTTCTTGCGTTTGAGTTGCGCTCTTTGAAGCTGTGTAGTTATCTTATGGCATCACAACAACACTTAAATCATCCTTTTGTCATTACATGTTCCCATCCATCATTTCCAACTTGGCAAAAGGCTCAAATGTCTCTCCACTTTGTTATTTGACTTGAGTCCCATGGCAGTTGCCCTCAGCAGGACTAAGTGAGGTAAGCTTTGAAATAAGCTTTGCAAAGAGGAACGCTCTGTTTGAACATCGCTTGTACATAATCTACAAACCCAGCAGCATGCAAGGCAATAGGTCAGAGCGTCGGGGGAAGAAAACCAACAGGGGAAGTCTCAGATGTGACTTTGATACACTGTAAAAGCGCAGCATGAGCAGAAGAATGCTCTCCCCAGAGCAGAGATCCCATTTCCACATAATCTGGGCCCGTTAGCGGGGGTCCTGCAGCTCTTGACCAGACTTCCTCAGGACAACAGAGAGCTTTACTGACCCATCCATCAGTCCTGTTTACATTCCATCTTGTAAACTCGCAACTAATTCTGCGTCCAACTGCCCAGCTCTCCTTTGAATTCCTTGCAACAGTCGCACCCAGCCCCCACTCCGGCTCTTTGTTTATGTATTCCATAGTTGTTCCAGATGTTGGAAATGATTGAGAGTCAGTGTTCTGAGAAATCACTTGCAGCTCAGTTATGTGGGGAGCTTTCATCAATGACACAGATCATTACAGCTTCGGCTTTCTACTGTGTCAGGGGCACGAGTGGATTCTGTCGACTAAAAAGGCATAAAACAGTAAATTAGATAATGATGATGGATAAGGATACATCACAATGATTCTCC
Organism: Hippoglossus hippoglossus; assembly: GCF_009819705.1. Taxonomy (NCBI): domain Eukaryota; kingdom Metazoa; phylum Chordata; class Actinopteri; order Pleuronectiformes; family Pleuronectidae; genus Hippoglossus; species Hippoglossus hippoglossus. The sequence goes on along the minus strand of NC_047155.1, from coordinate 24,908,600 downwards.
CCCGCTGGAAAATAATTTTAAACTCCAAATGGTATTTATCATTGTGTGAAGTTGAATGTGACTTTCCTGGGTAATTCTTTGAAGGGACATCAGTTCATTTTGACCACATCAGAGCAGCTAAGAGATAATCTAAAAGATACGGCATCCCCTTGATCGTGTGTCCTTAATACAGATTTAAGACCAAAGAGACAGTCACGTTCCTCAAAGTCATAGACAACCTAGACCTATTCTCCTGTCACCTTTTGGAGGGCATAAAAATCTCAACATGGTTCAACTCAAGTGTGAGACAGGGTGAAAATTGAAGGAAGAATGGAAAATAAGGGGGAAAGGGGCTTTCGCCGAGCAGCCTGGCTTGAATTCAACTCATTTTTCACAAGGCAAGTTTGAAAAAAGAGAGGCTTGCCGCTTGTCACGGACGCCAGAAACAATTTAACCCAACCTACCAATAAAGTAAAGGACAGGACAACTTTTCAACTTGTTTTAGTTGCAGACTTGCCAGCCACAATTAGACCCACTGTGATATACACAACACTCTGCGGAGACTCTGTTCCTCCACATAAAGAAATCGATACCTTAAAAAAGGAGCTGGAGCTAAATGCGCACCAAAACAACATTGAAAGTCTACTGCCCAATTCATCACTTTCACTGCCGCTATTTCTAGTTAACGGTACCTGTGTTAGCTAAACAACGTTGCTTTTCTGTAGCTCCTCTTAATGTTGCCCAAAGGCACTTAGCTTTCATCAATCTGACACACCCAAACAAAGCACAAGCAACCTCACCTCTGAGTTAGGGAGGTATTGCTAATGGTCCACAGACATTTAAAGATAGTCTTGCCCCGTACCTCCATTTCTCAACAGCACAGTATGCTTCACTTAATAGATAGTGACACGCTGAACAGAAGAAAGGGCTTATTTCGAACTGTTAACTGTCAGTAATAAAATAGACGTTTACTTACCAGCAAATAACACAAGATGAATGCTGTTGTTAACTTTATCTCCCTGTTTTATAAAGCTTTGATGTGTTAGGAAATCAGAAGCCCAATTTTTTGGTGAAGTGGTGCGAGTAAAGCAGCTAACTAGTTATTGCCATTGACTTTAAATAAATATGGAGGACATGTCTCCAATAAAGTCCTGGATATGAACACCACCATCTTGCGCATTTGGCGCCAAAATCTGCACTGAAGGGTTCAGGGGGTCGTCTCAGCTGTCAATCGTGACGTTTCAACCCGTTTTATAGCATCAACTAACTAACTTAAACCAAACTTATCAGAATAATGAACACTTCAAACAAGACAGAAAAAATCTTTGAGAAAAAATTATTTTTATGTGTAATTTGAGTTTTACTTTGGCCCATGTCCCAACCACTAATACAGAGAAGGCGACATTTATGAGCTACATTGAAGCAAGCTACCAGGTGACAAACAAGATGCTTGGGCTTTACTTTTGGGGAGCAGTCATGTCGTCCATCTTTCTTACAGTCTATTGTTAGCAGCATGGTTCGCCTGTTTCAGTTATGTGGTATTTTTCTGAAAATCCATCCAACTTTCCACACTTCTAACTCTTCAAAACTTACTAAAATGTGTATGTGCATCAAACCTAAGCAGCTATGGGACGTAAGATAATATGAATGTGTTGCATGAATAGCAATGGAATCTGTGACAGGACAGGACAATGCTGTTTTGTTTTAATTCTGAAAACCCATGACATCTTCAGTTTAAACCGGGAAAACAAGCATTTATTGCATCGTCATTGCCAATTACATGCTGTCTGTCTTTGTCCTGTCTTGTGCTCATCCTTCCACTGACACACCACCAAAATAGTAATTTGTTGTTTTGTCATTCACACAGGAAGGGAAAAAACTATCTGTCATATGATAGAAACTCAATAAGCATTATTTTGTTTTATGGATTTTATCGGTATTACCTTGGAAAGATAAAGGATGGATTGTCCTTCCAAATCATCAAACGGAAAAAAAAGGCTTGTGGCTTTTAAATACACTAGACATAGACTGTACAAAAGGTTATTTCACAGAGACGTACTGTATTATTTCAAAGTTAATTGTGTTTTATAAATTAAGTGTAAATGCCATAAAATCACAGGGAATTATTTTCATTAAAAATACTAACCATAAAGGGATATTAAAGATTTTAGAGGACTATTCAAGTGATTAATGGTATTGAACAAAATCACACTGAATTCTATGTAAAAGTACAAAATGTACACACACTATTGCTGATTGTATGTATTTATACTTTTAAAAAGTCTGACAGTAAGACCTTTTACTGTTTTTTTATGGTTTTTTTTACAGTGTACGTCTGTTTAAGAGACAGACCACCAGGGCTGTGACACGCTCTGAGTGCTGACATGGTTGATGTCAGTCAGTCGGGATCTGTTCCTGTATTAAGTCCAGTCCCTCCCAGTCCGAGGTTAAGTTTCTTTTCATCAAATGAAATGTTCGTGGATGTAGAAATGTGGTAGATTTCTTGGGAACTTGAAGATGAAACAGTTTGACCATAATCTGAGAGACACCGGGAATTTTCATATTGAATATCTGAGGATAATTGTCCTATTTTACAGGGCCCACTTTTTTTTAGGCACTGTATAAGCTTACTATTTCACTTGAGACAACTTACCATATTTATTATGACTTTGGCTCTAATTAATCCTGCAGCCACCAAGTGTGGTTGTATAAGTGGTTGAAATATGACCTATTTTCTGCCTCCCAGTCCAGCCTCTAACTAAGACATTCTTTAGATAAATAGCTTTTCAAAGAAAGCTTCGCTTTTCTGCGGTACGAGTAGCAGCTCCTTTTTTTCCCCTCCTGTCTGTGACAACTTTGATGGTCAATTATATTTAATAAACAGTTAGGGCGCAGAAATAAATCAATTTCAGGAGGGCCTAATCCTCCTTCTCAAGCAGACTGTGAAGCCACAAGTCCTGCAGAAATGTTTGAAAATGAACTGTAATGGAACACATATGTCATGCAGCAGAGGTCCCTGGGAGCCCCATATCCCGTAGTGCTCGCTGCCGCCTCCCTCACCGAGGAGTTACACGCAAAGAAAAGACACTGCTCCTCATCCGCTCAGTATATTTTCCTAGTGGATTTGTGGACGACATTTTGAACCCGATGTCATCTGTTCATCAGGGCCCTTTTTAATTATGCTATCACCCAGGGCTTAGCACATGACAGAGTCCAAATTTCAGCAGCATATGCCCAGATCCACATGTGTGGTTGGGAGAGTTTACAAACTCTTGGGCTGGAGGTTTGGTTGCTTTCACCAGTCTGGTTAACCCTGAGTACATCTCTGAGACACTCCAGATGCTGCTGGTGAAACTACACATACACAAACAACTCATTTATGAAAATACGCCTTTCTGAAAAAACGTAAAAATCACTTTTTCCTAATTCTCTCTTGTCTAATGGATTATGTGCACATAGGCAACGTCAGCAGCGGCAGCAGCGGCAGCAGCAGCAGCGGCAGCGGCAGCTCTAAGTGGTTACAAATGTTTGCCCTTTTCAACCCCTGCACTCAGCTGTTACACTTTCATTTATTCACTTTCATCAGCTCATTCAAAAGCCCCCTTTTCTTACAAAGCATCTTGGCGGAATGTAGAGCTGGTCCATCTCTGATGTGGGAGCAGCTACCTTTTGAGATGTGCGTCTGTTTTGTGTGGCTGATTGTCCATCGCTAAGCAACAGTGGACAGTCGAGGAGGCGTTCAGTTGTTGGTGCCGTTCCAGAAGGTTAATGATGACCACGGGGACGCCACATGTTTCCTGCTCATCCTCCATGGTTTAATGCTGAAGTGGTTTCAGCGTGCCAGAGAAAGAAGAGGGGGTTTGGTGGGGTGAAACCATGCAGCTGCTAAGTCTCAAAAACTAGTTGCATGTACGCTGAAGAATATTTCGCTTTGCAGGAATCCCACTTTTCCTCTTCTCCTCAGAGCTTGCTTCAAGAATTGATGCGTGAGTGAAGAACCGTTCAAGCGGTTAATTTTCTGATTTAGCATGGTGTTAAAGGACATCTGTGAAACTGGTGTTGATATTCAAATTGACTGGGATTATTAAAAAGAGCTGGATTGTGGGAGACAACCGTAAACTGTGTCGCGGTCCGATAATGTATCACCTTTTTTCCCCTTTAATCTGCATCTGTTTTCAACAGGCTGGTTCAACATGCACCAATTTACTATTAATACATTCCCATGTGTCCCTGGGAATGAGTAAATAATCTTTATGCCCTCATTAGGATTCCACAAGGTAAATCCTCTCCGGTGTGAGGAAACACTGATTTGCATCCTGCAGGTATATTCGTATAATCCCACTGGGAGAAGAGTGTGCTTACGCCAGGCTCGCATTAACTAATATCATGTAATGAGAGCCTGTATTCACATAAGTGTCCCGAGCCAAGCTGAACTGTGCCTGCAAGGAATCAGTAAAAGCCTGAAATCGCTGGAAAAATCATCATCGTATGGTTCTGGCATTCATAACTCAAATATCATATGATAGCTCACTTTGTTTGCTCACTCTATCATATACAGATGTGCCTTCTCTGTACTTTTGGTCAGCTCTTCTATTATCATTGACACACTCAAGCAAAATTGTTTACGTTATCCATTTAATTATGATTTTTTTCCTATCAAAGAGGCAGGAATGTTTGTCTGAATAACATCAGCGCTGGAGAAGTTGTGGTGGAACAATCATGGCCACAGTATGTGATGTGTAATATTAGATTTGCTTTGGAGGGGATTTCAGTTTGTTCACGTGGGCTAGATTCTTGCCAGATTAACCATCTTTTTCACTCCGTAACCTCATGAGGCCGGAGACATTTTCAACAACTGCAAATATCCATATTGTTATGCTATATTTGTGCAATGTATTTATTTACTGTGTGGACTCAATTCCATGATACTGTGACACTATATTTAACGGGTTATTTAAGCAATTTTATAATAAAAATCCAAAAGTTGGGGGGACATGAGAGTCTGCTGTAACAGGGCTTTGTCACTATAAGTCAAAGTATAAAATGTTTCTTTATACCTTGTTTACACAAAAAGTAGGGCTAAACCCCATGTAAATATGTAAACCCACAAAAAAAAAAAAAAGGCAATTGATTCCTTTCCCTTTGCCAGAAGAGGAGTTTGCCTTTGTGTATTTTTTCCCTGATGAGTCATGTTAAACATCACAGACGTGTTGGAAACTGTGAAGCTCTCCCACTTCTCTGTGTTGCCAGTGTTGCAACTTGCTCGAAACAAAGACTGATGTTCCTGAGATCTTAAAAAAAAAGTACACTAATGTCCATGGCTATTTACTGTACACGTCAAGAGCTCAATGCAAATCATAAAGTCGCACCAGAAAATGCGCAGCGTCATCATCTAGACTGCCAAAATAACAAAGTCATGTGTCATTGTATTCATCTGTAGAAGAATCCAGATGTAAGTGGGTGTTTGCGGGACTTCTTCCCAGTGGAAAAGGGCCTTGAGTGTGTCAGCTTGTAAAAACGAGCTAATTAGCTCTACACATAAAGTGCAGCGGAGGCTGATGGGAACTGAACAACATTAGCATGTATTTTGTCACAAAGTTACATATTGTACAAATTAAAATGTTGTTGTGATGGTGGACATGAAATGTTAACTGAAAACCAAAGTCATTTCTGTTCAACTGGGGAGAACAAGAATCTGTGTGACACATTTAAACAAACCATAGATGACCTCATGGTGACACTAGATACTGGGATCAACGAGAACAGATGGCTTCATCCTCTGGGGACCATGCATGTCTGTATAAACTTTTAATACCAATATTCGTTGGGATAGTCACTGCAGCTTGGTAGTATATTTCATTCAACTCTCCCTGGCTGCCTGTGTCTTTCAAACTTTTCACTTCCAGTTTGTAACTTAATTACATAAATCTGTCTCAAAACCGAGATAATCCTGATGAAATCACTATGACATCATCATTTTCTCAGACCTCCAGAGCGACATTATGCAACTGTTCCAGCAGCTTTTCGATTATGATGTGTAAAATCAGTGCAATGCTCCTTTACTATCTCGTTTAGTATGTCTTATTATATGTGGGCCCCATTTTCCCATGATAAGGTCCAAAATATAATTTGCTGAGCAGCTAACTCATCAACTATTACATTTGTCATCGACGATGGTTTAACTATGTGAATTCTTTCCATATTATATAGGCCAGGAGAATTAAATTTACCACAGATGTTATGATTTTGGAGCCCAGCAAGTGCTTCTCCGCTGCAACACTCAAAGAACAAAGTCGATGAATCTAAGCAGATTTGTAAGTGTGGAATGAGGAGCTGCTCTACTTTGTAAGAACGTGTTCTACGTCAAAGCGATACCTTTCTTGTGGTTTCGCTGCGTTCTCATGAGCACCGACGTCGACACGGCTCTTTATAACAAAAGCACGTCGGGCCACAACACTGAGAGGCATGACATCACGGGCTAACTTTAAGCTACGCTGGAGAGCGTCCAGATAAAAGTGGCAGGATATGCAAGGTATTTAAGCCCCATCTGGTATGAGGCCTGTGTATGCAGCCTCAGAGCTTTATTGTATGTGGCATGAAAGGATTACAGCACAACGCCTTATTTAGTCTCCCTTGAAGATCACTGATTTGGACCCGCTGCAGAGTCAACATCTGACCTGGAGGGCACCAGGGCAGCCAGATGGACAGCTCACACAGACCAGAAGACACATCACTGCTGTGTATAAAACTTTTAATGCTGAGCTTTCCCAATGAATCTCTGGGTTACTCAGCATCAAAGATTTAGCATATCATCTCATATTATAGATAAAAGGCAAGAAAAGTTAAGAAATAACATCACAACATCATGAATATGAATGTGTTGATAACAAATCTTAGATAGGAACAAAATGAAGTCAGATGGAACCTTAATTTCAAGTGCACAAAATGCAGAAAAGTGCAAATTACCCTAACTCCTTAAGAGTAGTCCTTGTTTCCTGGATGATCATTATCAAGCTCATTACATGCTCATAGTTTTTATTTGGAAAACAAAAGCGCTGGAGCGTGTCTGAAAGGTGTCATATATATATTAGAGTGTCATGAATAATGTTATCGATGGAATGCCGCACACGTGGCTTTGAAAAAATGGTCTGGTTTTAATAAGCATCACAGTCCTCAAGCTGCCATTCTTAAAGGTACTAATGACGTCCCGATGGACTTGTGATTCTGTGAGCATGCATTAGTTCTGCTCCAACTGAGTTCAACATTCACCCTGTCTCATCATATAATGCTGATAGCTCAGGAGAGCCCCACCCCCACAGTCACCCACACCACACAAATCAATTGCCCCACTTCTGATTTCTTTGCATCGCAGTGACTCCCGAAGAGTTGGTTCAGCCAAATTCCAAGAGGAATATTTTCACCTCTGTTGGCAGTAAAAAAAAAGATACAGGTCCCTGTTGTTTTGGATAATGTAAAGAAGGCATTTTAAACAGTTTGAAGAGGGACTATATGTTCAGAAGATGATATTTACAGTGAAAACTGTTGAAAGTCAGGTCCAGAGTGAAAAGGACGTTGATTCTGGGGGAAAAACACATTGTGTCATTGTTCAATGGTTTCAGTACCACACATTGAATTACAGTAGCATCTGTGTCAAGGTGGAGACAGCTGTCTTCGAGTCACATATAAAAAACTGGACAAATAAAATCACAAACAACTGGATTCTGCCAGGGATAAACGATAAATGCTTTTCTGTGATTGGATGAACCGATCCTTTTAAGTCACTCCATACAGTAGAGAGGCTTGTATTGAAGGATTCAAACAATACAGAAGGGGGCGGCTGTGGCTGACGGGTAGAGCAGTCGTCCTCCATCCAGAAGGTCGGGGCTCGATCCTCAGTCTTTCCCATCTGCACGCTGAAGTGCCCTTGGGCAAGATACAGATCCCCTAAATGGCGCCTCGTAGATGTTGAATACACTAATTGCAGGTGGCTTTGGATAAAAGCGTCCGCCAAATTACATGTAATAATGTAATGCAACACAGAAGTGCATTGTACTCAACAAAGAAAAGAAGCAGACAGAAAAACTGATGCCCTAAAAAACAAATCTGTTTTAGGAGATTATGAGCAAAAGAAAAGAAAAGATCCCATAATTATGACCTCATTATAATGACATCAGGTGAAGCTGGTTGACGGTCATCGCTGTTTGAGGAGATGGACCTATGAGATGATGTGTGTATGGTATGATTATTACGAGTGGAGTAATTTGTGCTTTGAGGAAATAACCAGTCTGGTCTCTTGATGCTAAAATGCTGTTATGGACAGTTTACATTGGGCTCAAAAACACATCTAGACCTGCTGTGTTCGGACATGTGCAGCTAAACCAATAAAGGATGATTTAAAGAAGTGCAGCCAAGCTTCGACTGTTAACAGCACTACAAAAAAACATTTGCAATGGCTGTGTAACTTATATCTCTTACCAGTTCACAGATGTTGACATGTGACACCTTCTAATTATGAGACTGTTTTCTCCTATAGTTCCTTCTTTCTTTGGTGCGAGCAGTTCCTCTTTTACCCTGTTGAGACTCAAAGAGCAATAGTTGTGTTATTGAATGCATTTGTACGGAAGCACTTTTCTACCATTTTCCAGGAATCACACACATAAAATTTCATGGAAACAACTGAAGTGGCCCTTCGAGCGTTATCTGTTTTTTGACAGCTTTGTTTTTCTCATGTTGAGATTCTATTGGATACTACTCAAGTGACCTCCACCTATCCAAAAAGTACTATTGATTGATTGATTGATTGATTTGCCCCATCTTATCCTCCTTGTTTTACATTTTATTAGTCTCACCAGCTTTAATTCATCATTTTACTGTTTTTAAAGCACTTATCAATATTTACTCTACATATTTACTCTATATTATGTCCCAGAGACACAGACCAGGGCGGCCTCAAGACGAACATTTTCATATTCTTCTACAAAATGCAGAAGTTATTTAGGCCCTGCTCATTTGTGTGTAACAAGTAGGTCACAAACCAGAATGCTAAATAGGATATTTGTGTTATGTACACGAATTAACATATTTTTGCACATAATATTTTGAAACCAAAGCTGCAGTGTGTTATTTTTGGGCCCGGCCCACACACTGCTCCTTTGTGAGATTTATCGTGCATCGCGATCCTCAGTAGAACAACCATTATCTAAAAAAGCCAAATAGGGAGTGGGCCTGTTTTTCTTTTTTCTTTCCTTTTTCTTTTTGGACAGTGTTTACAGGGAGAATTGTCTTCGGCTGTGGACTGGAGGTGTGTTTGCTTTCACACTGCTCCAAAGAACATAAGCAGAGACGTTATCTCCATTCCCATCTGATCTGGCCAGGTAGAGCAGCAGCAGCTTTGGCAGGCAAAGATTCCTTTGGACCAAATGGAGTTGAGGTATTTGCCTCTCAGGCATGTGAGGTAGGACGGCGAGAGTAGTATGAGCAGCCCTGCAATGATGGGATCACTAAGTCAGGTCTGAAGCTAAGTTATTAAGTCAGTTCTTTGCAATATTAAGATTTGCCATCAGAAAATTATAATTTGGGTAATAAAAAACAATATGCTTTATATGTGCAGATGATTTTACAGATGCTGTTGATGTCTGGTAGAAAAATACTCATTGGTGTGCAGTTGTGTAGTTTTTGTTTATGGCAGCATCCCCAGCAATGAAAAAGAGGGTATGACTGAACTACAGAAACTTAAAGGTCCCGTAAATTTGACCTGTTTTCAGACATGAACTCCGGAGTGACCCTGGTAATTGGATCAGAAATGTGTTTGCCTTTCTCACATGAACAATGCAGCAGGAGATCCTCGCGTTCACAACAACAACAAAAGTGTTTAGGTGAGTGGTGGTGCAGCATTCAGGACGTAACGTGTGGAGATCATGTGAGATAGTTTAAAGAACACCAGCGTCGACTCTTATCACCAAAAGCTCTCTTGACATCTTCGTCTGTGTCTTCTTCGTGTGTCGCATTGCTTTTTCATCCTGAGATATTTGTGTTCTTGTTGTTTCTTAAGGTTTTGTGTCCATCTTGGGTTGGAGCGTCATCGACATGCCCACTCGCTCGAGGTGAATCCTCTGGAGGACCTCCTGCTGTTTCCTCACATCGGCTCATTTGGACTCCTGAGTTTTTACCAAGGGGATGGCAGGAGAAACACTGCAGAAAGTCTGGAGCGTCTCACACGGACATTTCCATTCTCACATACAGCCCCTTCTGAGAATGTCAAGAGATTATCCGGAGATCAGTGCATGTCTGAAAGCTGCATGTGTTATAAATTTCCAGCTTTATCTTGTAATGTTCAATATTCTTGTCGAATACAACAATAAAAGTCAAAGCTCAGGTATAGAAACTGTCAAATACTCCAACAACCTCACACCTGTCGAGCATTGCTACAAACAGATTGGTGCATAGAAACACCTTTTTCTACAAACAAACAAATGAGAAATTTCCATATTTCTCATTTGCCAAATGCGTCTCTGCATCACTCATAGTAAAAGGATAAGTCAGATAATGGGTTCTGGGGGCCTTGTAAGAGCTTAATCAACTGAACACTCACACAGCGCTGCGTTCCCGAACACATGAATTGCCTCACAAGTGATCTCTCAAATCACTGAGGAAACACCAAGGACGTAAGCTACAGAGAGAGACGGGAGCAACAAAAAGAGAACACAATAATTAATATAAATGTGTGTTTTGGAATCTGACATGACAATAGATAATCATTGAAGAAAATTCACTTGATTATGTGGGCATCTGTTCAGATGAAGGCTGCGAGTCTAAAAATACTTCAGTTCAGCAACCGTTCAAATTGAGTCAAACCCGGACCAGTGTTCCCCGTAAGGGAAGGCAACAACTATGACCTCAGTCTGTTATTTTGGTAATGGCTAATTAGAAGGGGCTTGTTTCCGATTAGCTCCTAATGTTACTTACACAGACCATTGCCTTGTTTCCGTGTATATTGAGTTATCCCTCAGTGAACCCCTCTCGCTGGTGCACTGCTGGAATAACTGGTTTGGTGCTTCCAATCAGGCTGTTTATTTTTGTCCTTGATAATGTACGCAATCATGACACTGTCAGTCCATTATTCTTATATTTAATCCCAGTTTTTGTCACCTTGTGTATGTTTAACTAATCACTTAACTGTGGAAGGGCACTGAGACCCTCCCCAGAGAAACAACTGGTATTTGGATGAATGGTTTTAATTATTCTATGTAGAAAAGACTGGTCGTGCTCGTTGACCTCGCTAAACGTTGGTGTGTAATTTCTCTGACTTCCTCTTTATACATCTTGTTTTTTAAATCAAGATTAAACGTGTGCTCCACTGATTTGGCTTCAAAGTCCCAGAATGATGACATTGACATGGGAAAAAACTTAGAACCATAGATTTTCTTTTTATTTATTGAAATGTTTTTATGCATTGTAATATATGGAGCACCATAAGACTTGCATGACATACATCCTGCCGACATCATCTACCTATACATGACCTTGATTGGTTTGCAGACCAGCGTGCATCTGATGTTGCTGTGTTGTCCATCCGGCCAGTGTAGTCACTAACGTTTTTGAATAAAGTGCATCGAAAAGTAAGCTTTCCCATTGAATAGAGAAAATGAATGAACTAGTTCATTTTGTCAATTTCATAGCCACTGTAATTTCACAATGGTATTACCACCACTAAAATGAATGTCCTCATTATTCAAACATTACAACTACAAGCATTGATGTTTTATGACTCCAAGCAATCCTGTGAGCTGCTTCTGCTTCTTTTTCCTCTTTTATTGTATATTAGTGTCCCAACTTCCTGCAGTTGGTCCAAAATCATGGGTCACATTAAGCATTTAAACAAACTACATTCACTGTTACGATTTTTAATGAGCACAGTCCCAGACCAACAGTTCTATTTCCATACAAGATTAATTGAGCAAAAGATACCAGCAGCATGAACATATCCTTATGTTCTTATTTAGGTCTGCACACTATATTTGAAAAGTGTCCAAATATTAATCTTGAGCTGGCCTATTCCAAACATTATTGTATTGTACACAAGGACAAATGTGAACTGAACCCAAGCCATAACAGCTCTTTCATGTTCATCAGGGAATAAATGGGATTTTTGTGGCACAGAGAGATTAATATTTAAAATAAAACAACTGTGTGCGTGTGCTTGTATTTGATTCTTATTTATATTATCATTACCACATATAAGTCACCAGTAGCAGACTTGTATAATACAAGTAGAGAAATGTTGACAGTGCTAAGTGATTATATTCAAATTAGTCTGTATGTTTGATGAAGATGAATAATTGCATTCCCTAATTTCCCTAAACCATGGCTCTGCGTGGGGGGGGGGGGGGGGGGGGGGGGGGGGGGGTAACACTGTCACATTCATTGGTGGCTGCACACGTTTGATGTGACACAAATGGAGGCAGCGTGGCCACTGAACAGCTAGCCTAGAAACTTTGTGGCAAGCAAGTGGCAAAGAAATGGAACGTCGGTTTCGGTTGAGTTGAAATCTGGCTTCACTTTCTGCAGGAACTCAGCCGAAGTCACTGATAAGGAACCTGCTCTCAAATTTAACCCTTCAATCTGCTTCTAGGTTTTTTGAAAAAGATCTGTTTTAACACCCGACTCATCCAAACATGTTGTTTTCTGATGGCTTTCCTGTAACCGTAATTATCCATACTTTGACTATCAGGTATTTAAGCAATCAACTGTGATCGGGTGCTGTGTTCTCAGGAATCATGCTCACATCGCACTCACGCTGTGTGAGCCTGGCTCTTGGAGAGCCTGTCAACACTCCAGTCACAGCTCGCTGGTTCATTGCTGTTCTCATTATCAAACAGCCTTCGTCATAGCGGCTTTTATCTGCATCTCCGATCCTGCTGTCACCCCGATGCAGGTGTTTGACGAGAGCATGGAACAGCTTCTCCCACACCTCAGACTGTTCGCTGAGCAGGCGGCTGTTGTTAAATCAAATGGCGAATATGAGCATCAGCGGGTGCAGCTCATGCATGTAATCATCCTTTAAACCTGAAGTAATTAATTTAAAATAGGTGTGAAAACAGACACATCATCACCTTTTAAGTTGATGATGGTGATCCTGTTAACAAACAGTTACTTATTTACACATTCAGCTGCAACATTGTCTTTTACATTCATATTATCATTCATCAGCTGCTTAAAACTTATTTCTATGGTCTTGCTTTGTCTTTATATGTGATGTATATTGGATTTGGCTGCAACGCTGTTTACCCGTGAAACTATAACGTGTTTTGTGGACTTTTGTGGAGTAGATAATGAGTGAATTTTCATTTTTCAGTGAACTATCCCTTAAAGCAGATGGTAAATGGGCTTTTAAGACCACTCGAAAGAACTTTTAAAGAACTTTAAACCTCTTTTCAAGTGGCCAACAAGTTCTCACAGCGTTTTGGTGTATGGTGTTTGGAGTCTGGTGTTTGGAGTCTGGTGTTTTGGTGCCATGGCGTTAGGGTGCAAGTGGCATGACTAAAGATGAAGATGTAACAAAGAGACAAGACATTCCCAAGCAATAAGCGCCCATTATAACCAGCCTGTGTCTGTGTTGTTGTGAAGAGAGCTACAATTATTTTGATTATTATGATTATGATTATTATGATGGAGTCTTGTGTCTGGCCATCTTGTGTACCAAGTCCAATATTCACTCTACCTTTAGATCTCTCGCCTGAATAATGCAGAGGATTTGTTGCTGTTGTGAACGTGTCTGTGCAGAGAACTGAGTAAACTCCGTAGGCAATTTTCCGGGTTTTACCCAGAAGTCATACGGCTTAAGTGAATAAAGACATCTGTTGATGAATCCAAGTCAGCTATGAGCATTGAATACAAGTCATTGTAACAAAAGAGCAAAATGCAGCTAAAATAAGTAGTATTAGTCCATGGGGAGAATTAAAGAAGACAGATGCTTTTTCACTTTTTCTTTGTTGTAGGTTTATGTTCATATAAAATATCTGCAATATTAAAAGCCCAAAGTCTGTAGTAAAATAGATCCACTCCCCCACAGAAAACAATGCTCCTGAAACCACGTCAGTAGTTTGGCCGATCCTGGGCATGGTGAGACATCAAGATATCTACTATAGCCTGGCACCTAACAAGGCCAGGTAAAGCAAGAGTGGAGGCTGACATTTCCTATATGAGCTGAGAAGCAGTTGACCAATCACAACTGGCCAACCAGAGCAGACTGGGCTTTATCAGGAGGGGGGCCTTAAGGAGAGAGGAGCTCAAACCAAGTTTTTCAGACAGAGGCTTAAAAGAGGTGCTGCAGTAATGGAAAGTAGGGTAATAACACAAAATGATATATATTATATGAATCTGAATATGAGCATCATATGTTACTTTCAAGTCCTTGATATACACACAGACAGCAGATTTGTTCAAGATGTCCCGACAGCGTATGGAGTGTCCAAAGTGTCCTGATGGGGGGGCTGAAGTGACAATCAGCACCAAACGTCTAAAATATTTGAGGCAAAGTTGTCAAGATATGTTGTGAATCTTAATGTTAAATCTGCCAAATAAGTGTTGGACCGTCATTAAATGCGCTTTATATAACTGTGGAGCTCAAATACACTCACATGGTTTATCTTTGAACTACGATTTTCTTTCTCTGTAATAAGCTGCAGAGATAAGATGTGCCAAGTCTACTTTGCCTGTTATTTATGGACCCAGTGAGAACAGAGCCGCTAGAAAATCAGCAGCTCTTCACAGGCTTCAGAAAGGAACTTTTGATTGGAGTTTCTGAAGCGCCCTTCCTCTTTCCATCCCCCCCCCGCAGAGGGACTCATCTGTTCCTAATATTACACACTTGTGCCTCGGAAACCTCTGTAACTAATGCATTATGCTAGTCCTCCTGAAAAAATGCTGAGGGCTTCATACGAGCTCGAGAGTGCATCACGCTCAGCTGGGAGCTTCAGGTAGAAAACACACGATTGCACATAATCAATACTATTGATCGCAGTTGGCAATTTGGGTCAATCATGGGCCAGTTTGTCTCAACAGGGTTCAATCAGCGTGTTTTTTTCTATTCAGAATAAAATTGATTTAGCTGCACTGTAAGTCTACATATGTGGTTAATAGATTATTCACACAGATAAACAGTGACCCACTTTATTTATGCTTGTTGGCATAAATATAGAGTGGTCCAATAGGCCAAGGCTGTGGAATCCAAACATTACTGTTAAACTTCACACTCACAGTAGCCTCTGGTCATGAAGTTACTGGGTCAAATGTAGTCGGTTTTACTGAATAATTATTGTACATCTACTGCAGACTTATGAAAGTGCATGTGAATTTTTTGGGGGTTATAATGGGTTTGCATTCCTCCCTGTCCTGAGAAAAGCCTTTTCACACAGTGGCATCACTTCACTAACGCTAATGACAAATATTGAACAGCCATCAATTATCTCCGGGCGAACATGCAAAAGCAGCCATAACTACTGACTAAACAGCACCTACATGGTAATTAAGAACTTACATTCCATTCCTGCATAAACCAGGAAAGAATGGTGTGAAGGACAAGTTCTCTCACAAGTATTGCGATAATAACAGCAGCAGCAGCTCCGCGCCAATAAAACTTGTAATAATGATTATTATTATTTTCCTTTGGTCCAGAAGGGTTCTTTAGCCAGAGGGCAAAGGCACAGTGTCTCTGTGCTTCTGTCTGCATGACTCTGCCATGAAGATTTAATTAGCTACTGTATGTGACTTCAGATATAGGTCAGATTTTGTTCAAAGACTTTGACTTAGTTCATAGAAAATGGGGATTTTCTACATTGTGCAGTTTTGCTTTTGAGTAAATCTGGGTTGCCCTAACCCACATCCTGTTTTGAACCTCACGAGTTCAGAACAGTCTACCGGGGGAAGTGAAGCTGTATTGGCTTTTCTTCAAGCTTGTGATAATGAACTATTCAGCAACTGTAAATATTTTGCACTTCACTATCTCTGCCGTGGATCTCTAAACTTTTCTGCATTTGATTATCTTTTGTGTTTAGTCAGACGTTGATTTTGTGGCACAGTGTGTTAACCATTGAATGGGAGCGTCACACCGGTGCACTTCAACAACACCTCTGCTGACACCTGCATTGTGCAATCATTACCACTCGCTCAGTCACATGTTTATGCCTGTGAGGATGTTGTGATGGTTGAGCCGCTGTTCTCTGTCAAAACACACCGACAAGGCCGGAGTGGTTGTTTGGATCACACCATCTGTCAGTGGTGAAGACGAATGCGGCGTCGGTGGTTTCCAGTCACAAGCCCAACCTGTAGTAAAGTCACCCTGAGACCTTTACCAACAGCCTTTAAAGTTACTTATTCACTCAGGGCGCCGGAGCCACAAAGCTCCAGTTCCCCCCCCTGTGAACGGCACAATAAGTCACTGATGTTTGTAAGAAAAACAAACTATACTATCGGCGTATAAATCATTTGGGGGCTCAACTTAGTTTTGATAATATTACTGACTCCCGAGGGAGTCACAGGCGCATGGGAAACCACAGTGAGATGGATAGTGTATTTCTTTTGTAAGTACATCATGTTTCAGCGGAACATGAAAAGGCATCCCGAGGAGCAATAACTCATCTTCGCAGTTTCCCACATGGCCCTCATGCCTTTGACATATCTAAAGAAGAGTGGTGATGATTACTAAATGGCTCAACTCCAAAGCCATATAGCCAACAAACCACCCTCATCATACACACTGAAACCGAGATCTCTCTGTTGCTTTACAACAAAGGCTTCTTCAAGTAAAATGGCTCCACAATAAAACCCAGAGCCACTATAGATATATGGCTGGGAGCATGGATTACTTTGAATACTTGTTTCCTCACATTAACAGTGCAGCCATTATGGACGGATCTTTTTTTTTATTGTGACCATTTTAACTTGAATTTTGGAAACTAGTCTGATTTGCTTTCTTGCCAAGCATTAGATTAGAAGATCAATACTTTTTTTATATATATATTATATATTGACACTTGTGTTTGTTTTCTAAATATATAGCTATATAGCCAGAAGTCTATTAGCTTAGCTTAGCATAAAGACAGAAAGCAGATGATAACAGGTACTATGGCTCTGTCCAAAGGTAAAAGGGGGTCGAATTACCGACCAGCACCTATAAAACTTTCTATTTAACATGTTTTATTGCTTGTGTCAGACAGGAAGTCAATACAACCTAGAAATTATCTGGTAAATAAATCCCCACAAAATCCCATCTTGTTGTTACCACCACCAAAGGAGGTTATGTTTTCACCACTGTTGGGTTTGTTTGTTGGCAAGATTACACAAAAAAGTAATTTTATTCTAGTAAAAAACTTCCCCTTGATTCCAGTCTTTGTGCAAGAAAGCATAAAAGCACATTTTCCAAAATGTTCAAATTATTGCTTCAAATGAGAATCAGCTATTGAGCCGTAAAACTACAAAACTGGAAGCTTGACTTATTGCATGGAAATTATCTTCAGATGCTATTGTGACCTGCAGGGTCTGGTCAGAGCATTTCAACCCTGTCTGTCCTGATCCCTCACTCACAGTTTAGGTTAGAGGGGGGGGGGGGGGGGGGGGGGGATTAACTCCTATCTCCACCGGGGCGTTGTCTGTCTTTTAGGCTGGACCCAACATGGACTCATCTAAAGCCCCCTCTGTTGCCACTTGACCCAGCTTCATGGAAAACATTCCGAAACAAACCAGTCTTGCAGATACCGTATCACTTGCCTCAATGTACTGTACCGCAGAAATCCCAATAACTTCACTCTGCCATGCACCTTCCTGCTCGCTCGGACTCTGACACGGTCTATGAAAACAATCACTTATTTATTCTGTCTCCATTTTGAGAGCAAACATGTCTCCAGCCCAGGCACACCAAACAACTCACTCTCACAGTAAACAGCCATGCACAGACAGGCAAGTTGTTTGTCCCTGCACCGAAATAATAAATCACAGGCAGCATGTTGGCCCTGAGGCTGAGAGGAAAAGTGTAAAACTGGGAGGTTGCTGGTTTGATTCTGCAGCGCTGACCACAATATTCTGGCATAAAACTTATAAGGTACATGACCAAAAGTACAAGATTTGACATTTACATCTATCCTTGTAAAGATTAATTTATCGTCTGAAGAAACAGGTGTTAAAGTAAAACACCAGCCCTGCCTTCCATTTTGTATCTGTCCATTTTTCTACATCTGCTTAATCATTTCCTGACACACCATGTATTAACTGTATTAAAAGCTATTTTAAAAAGAAATCAAGCCATGACCCAGGGAGCACCAGCAGGGAAAAACATTTAATCACATAAATGTCAGTGTGAACCAGGCTGTAAACAGAACAAGGACCTTTGACGTGACTGCACAGGGAGGTTTTTTTCCCATCCCTTCTAAGACATCCCATAACATCAGTATAGGATTACCCGCCAGCTCAGACTCTCTTTGTCACACTTTGTCCATGAAGTCTTTGATAAGCCCTTGTTTTTAGTTCTGGATAATGCACATATGGAAAGGTTTTATTGAGCATGGCATTGCATAAAACGGGATTTCCGAAAAGAGGAGGCGACTGGTAGGAACGGGTGTCTAATCGAGACAGGGTCAGACCCGACAAACGCCGTTTCTGCCGAGAGCAGCAGAAGCTTTTCTTTCCCCACTGGAGTTTCATCTACAATTCAAATACGTTCGATACGATAGGACTTCCTGCTGGGATTGAAAATGCAGCCAAATCAAAGTGTCAGGGTGGTTAAAAAAAGTGTAATACCACGCTTCCTTCACATGCAGAGGGCAGTGAGAGGTGCGCTCAACACAAATCTAATGGCGGCGCCTCAAATATTCATTTTCATGCCACACATTGTGATGCAGGTCGATTGGCCCCCAGACTTTCACCTGATCTCCTCCTCAGTCAAAGTGTGTCGCGACATGAAAGTCTTTGCTTGCGGTTGTACAGCTAGTGTCACTTCCAAAGTTGCTTGTTTTCACATGTGTTGTGCATGCCTGAACGCTCACCAGCTCAGTTGTAACTTTCTGACTGTCATGTCACCTTATCTAATATGTAGGCCTGTGCGCTCCATTCTGGCAGTTCATCACGTAGACATATTTATGTGTGGCATGTTTAGTTATAGCTTGGCATTGTGTAAGTACGATAATAGCACTATAGGCTACAGTATTTGACTTTATTAAAATCAAAGAGTGTAAATGAAGACAGTGGGTGGAATTTATAACACCTCACATTCATCTTTATAGTTTTAGTCGGCCAATATTTTCAGCCAGTAAATTGCAACCAAGGAGTGTTCAATGGCTCCAAATAAATAACCTAACACTGCTTTAAAAAAGTTATATTTTAAAATCTAAATATGTGGTACACCAAATATATTTGTTTACCAAACTTTGAAAATCGTGTATGTGTGTGTGTTTCTGTAAGACTGCCATACGGAACAAAGGACACATACTTGTGTGTCCTCTCATACAGGATATCCATATGAAATATTCCGATGAAACTGAGTTCACTCTTTGTGGACACAAATCAACAAACCTCAGTTATGTTACATACTTCTCTTGCAACATTATGGCTCCAGGGAGCTTTCTTTTAATATCCTTTTTCTTTTTGTTTTAGAAATGGTTTGTTTTGTTTATGAATGACTTTCATGTTGTTTGGACCAAAATGTTTTACTTGTTTGTGTCAAAAAAGTAACTCATTTACTATCTGCGCACTTAACATAGTAGATACGGTATTCAAATGTTCGCCCCGATGAGTGATGCCTTCACTGACTGCAAGAACTGTAGCGTTTACTTGTTAAAGTCACTCAAACGGTGTATGAATTTGATGGGTTTTTTAAACAAAGACCACAAGTACAGTGGGATCAACTGCTCTTAGCATATTGAGGAATAGATTACTGCTGTAACTTTCTGTAACTTTCCGTGTAAATTCTTAAGTTTAACTTTGAACAAGTCCACTTTTTTTCTTCCAGATTGGGTCTTTTTTATTTTGTACTTCCACACAAAAGTTTTTTCTACTTGAAAAAGTGAACTAAAGTCATTCCTCTCAGAGTTAGAAACTTTCCCCCAACTTTTAAAGTGTGACTTTCCGAGGCGGACCTGAAGGCATCAAAAGTGTGTGTCAATTAGCGGAGCAGAGCCAGAGGAGTGTAGAGCTCAGTGTGTGTGTGTGAGTGTGAGAGAGAGGGAGCTC
Organism: Hippoglossus hippoglossus; assembly: GCF_009819705.1. NCBI lineage: Eukaryota > Metazoa > Chordata > Actinopteri > Pleuronectiformes > Pleuronectidae > Hippoglossus > Hippoglossus hippoglossus. The sequence goes on along the minus strand of NC_047155.1, from coordinate 24,888,401 downwards.
AGTGTGTGTGTGAGAGCTTCACCAATGACCAGCTGAAAACAACCACTGCTCCGACTCTGATCCGCGGGGGTGGGAGCGCACAAGTTCGGATTTGGACTTTTTTTTGGGGGGGGAAACCATGGGATTCGAGCTGGACCGCTTCAAGGGGACCGTGGACCCGGACTTCAAATGCAACTTGTGCAACAAAGTGCTGGAGGACCCGCTGACGACTCCGTGCGGCCACGTCTTCTGCTCCGGCTGCGTGCTGCCCTGGGTGGTGCAGCAGAGCAGCTGCCCCGTCAAATGTCAGCGGATCTCCGCCAAGGAGCTGAACCACGTCCTGCCGCTGAAGAACCTCATCCTGAAGCTGGAGATCAGATGTGACAACCACGCGCGGGGCTGCGATGCCGTGGTGAGGCTGCAGCATCTGGCCGAGCACACCGAGGTGTGCGACTACAGCCCGGCCAAGTGCCGGAACCGGGGCTGCGGCGAGGTGCTCACCCTGCGGGACGTGGACGCTCACGCGCGGGAGACGTGCGACTACAGGCCGGTGGGGAACTGCGAGGGCGGCTGCGGGCTGATGCTCACCCACCGGGAGCAGACGTCGGGCGGCCACTGCTGCCTGGGAGCCCTGAAGGCGCACAACAGCGCGCTGCACTGCAAGATCCTCAGCCTGGACCGGGAGTTCAAGAAGCAGACCATCAAAGCCAACAAGAGGGAGAAGACGCTGCTGGCGCAACTGTCCTCCGTGCACAGCGAGCTGCAGATGACTGCGCTGAAGTACCAGAAGAAATTCACCGAGTACAGCGAGAGGATCGACTCCCTCACCGAGACCGTGGCTTTCTCCTGCAAGGTAACTTTCCTCTCTCAGGGAACTTCCCCCCTCTGGAATCCGCTGGTCATTCTCCCTCTCTTTGAGAAGAAACCTGCAGATTGAACACAAAATGCATGAAACAACAAGGAAAACAGCAAAACACACACTTTCACCTTAAAAAGTTTATTAGAACTTCAACAACCGAACCTCAACATCATTTTTTTTAACATATATCTGCAACATGGTTGAGTCAATTTGCTTTATAAATGTTGGAGATCCAACTTTACAGGCTTTAAAATGTCAAATGCATTCTGGGACTCAGTATCTCACTTTCATTGGGCCTCCATGTTGTTTTGGCTCAGTAGTGACCTACGTCTTCTTTAGATTTTACCTCATCACAGATGCAAATGGAAGACAAACTGAATATTTTTTTTATTTTTTTCTGACCTGTTCCCACTTGTGAAACCAACTTTTTCAGGAGTTTGTTTCCCCCCTGTGAGCGTCGGGGATGTCAGCTGTGCCTCTGGCCAGCTGGCAGTCTTCGGGTGGGGGTGCAGGGCCAAATATTTACTGCAGTTCTGTACACAACAAGGGCCAGTCTCCAGCTCTACTGTATGTCCCACTGTAGCAGCATGCCTGTTTGAGCCTTTCTGTCATCAGCCATTTGAAGTTGTGTGAGTGTGGTGGAAGATATAGATTTCCAATAGGGGCCCCGGCAGCGATTAGAAGAACTTCTGAGGGCCCGAATGTCCTTTTGAAAGACAATGTTTTGGAGATAGTGAGCACAGTGAGCGTGAGAAAGATTTGATGAGTGTTCCCTGTCCGTTTACACTGTTTAAAGATGAAGCATTTCTCATAAATCTCCACTTAATACAAGTATGTACATCTCTGGGTCCTTTGGTTCAACAATACATTCATACTACTAACCCCCCTCCCTGCCCTGCCTTTTTCAAACTGAAAGAACCTCTGTACACTGGGCATGAGGGTGCCTGCCGGTGTAAACAGGAAGCATTTGGTTGTTATTTGCAGAATTGTTGCCGATTCCTCGAATAACATCTCAACCTTCTACCCACGTAAGCAATTGCATCATTGTGAAATGCAGAATTTAACTGCACAACATCTGTTAGCAAAGACAACAGTCGGCAACACTTGTAACTGATTATCCATGTTGCGTTGTACACTGGGGCTGCCAGTTGTTTTCTTCTGTAAGGGGGTCATGTGATAGGTGCCTGACGAATCAGCGAAGGCTTCGTAGTGGCCAGAAAAGACCCAATCAGCAAGCGGTTGTGAGTGTCTACATCCTCGTTTCCAAACGTCTCAGGTTCTGCTCGTCCAGATCAAATTAAAGTTTTCAAACTAAAACGGGGCCAGCAGCATTTCTACACGTCTCTGTTTTACTACTCTGCAGTATAGTGTGGACGTCAGGCGTATCTGTAGCAGAGGTGATGCGTTTCCAAATGAAAACAAAACCTGTGGGTGAAGCCTTAGGATGTTTTTATGGCTCTTGGTAATTCTCAGCATCACAAAGGATGCAGTTAGGCCTATAATGAATTGAATTATGAATGAATATGGCGTGTGGCTGCGCTGCTGCGGTGGGGGGGGGGGTGACATTGTTAGTAAGGCTTAGTTAATAGAAAGTCTGTCCAAGAAGAGGAGGAACGAGTTGCACAGATTGAACAGACACTGCTGACAGTTGAAGGACGAAAGTGAAGTGAGGATGAAAGTTCCCATTCATCCACGTAATCAGTGAGTGGGATCTTTTTCTCCGGTGTTGTGCTCATTTCATTTCCCACCTCTTAATTCCCTGTTTTTGTTAGTGCAGTTTCCCACACAAGTGGCTTCTTACAAAGACTTCACTCTTCTCTCAATTATCTCTGTCTTTTTTTTTTTCTGGCTCTGTGATTTCATTTATTCATTATGGGCTCATGTTCTCGGCAACACGAGTTTCGGTAGAATGGTGAATTGCGCAACAAAACCACCGATGCAGGGAATTGGTGGAATCGCTCACGCTGGTGTGGAGAAGCTTGCTGGGCCTGTAGCACAGCTGGTTATCATGGTTGATTTGACAGTGGCATAAGTCCTTCCACTGAGATATATGCATTCCCAGTGTAAACAGGCAGACAACTTAAACGCACTGTACGTGGAAGATGTGGGAATTCTTCCGGAAATCCTCCATGGAGGAGAAAGAGGAGCATTTTTGTGAATGATGCGGTTTGTCTGAAAAGTTTTTTTTTTTTTTTCTTTCATTGGGTTCAGCACAGGATTGTTCGGTGGTAGAATCGGTGTGAAATAGCATCACAAGTGAGATTAGCTCTGGCAAGCAGGCGAGTTGCAGACTATGACGGGAACTCTCTGAGACCCTATAGCTGGATTTATGCTTCTGCTTCTGCCATATGGGCTGTAAAGGTTATGTTGTACCTGATGTGTGCCTTCCCAAAAATAACTAATGTTTGGGATGTAGACATATCATGTGCTTACAGCAACAAGTGTGACCTGCTGCTAGTGTTTTCTTGTGCATGTTTCAGTCTTTCTGACCTCTGTGGCCTGTTGAGAGCAAAGACGACAATAAGGAAGTTAAAACCTTGATCCCAGATGTGTAAAGCCAAAATACGCAAAATTGGGTCCGGACTTTCTCCGGAGTTTGCCTTCCACACGTGAACACCCCGGCAGGAGATTCTCCGCTCAGACACATTCACAAGAACACAGAAATCTGAATAGTGTTTGGGTGACGGGTGACGCAGGGGGCAGGATACAACAGCTGCGTAGTTCATGGGTTTTTGTTTACAGCCCATCCACTTCTGCGTCGGCCCTTATCACTAAAAGTCTCTGTCTTTCCAAGTTGACATCTTTCTCGCCGTCTTCAGTGTCTGGCTCTGTCTCTCTCTTTCATCCTGCGATATTTGTATCCTCTTTGGTATTTTCAGTGTAACACGTTTTTTTTTTCTTCAGTCCAACACTCGCAGTGAATCCTCCACATAATCTCCCACTGTATTCTCACGTGGGCTCATTCAGACATCATGCAGAGTTTTTACTAAGAGACTAGGCCAGGAGAAACTCGGCAGAGTATCCGCACCAACTGACTCGGACATTTGCGTTCCTACATACAGATTTCCCGGATAATCTCCTAAAATCACTCGGAGTTCCGTCTGAAAGCGGCTTCAGAATGACTGTATGTAAACACAGCGATTTACACAACAGGATTCTACATATTAAGTTACCTGGAAGAAACTGCAAATCTTCAAATCTGTGTATCTTACTGTGGGGAATATAAGCTATAATATGGCCTATACAACACATACAGTACATCTAGTGCTGTGCAGGTGATATAACCGTGTGAAATCTGACCCTCGGCTATAAATCAGAAGCTGCCGTTGACGCCTGAAGTCGACAATAAATCCATGTTAACTTCTTTTTTGTGATTTAAATGATCAGTCGATCATTGATCAGTCAGATTAGATGAGATTTATGGCCTATTAAACCTTACTCAGGAGGGAAGCTCAGGTTTTGACATTTATGATGGCTTCCTTCAAAGTCACAGTGAGCCAGCATTCACAACAGCACGCAGCTGGAACAGTTAAATGAAGTGCATCATTCTCCAGCTGTGTTACACAATACTAAATGTCTGTGGTGGGAAGGCTCTATCAGCCAGACTTTCTGTGACATATTTGTTCCTCGAATCACTGTCAAATAGTGAATACAGACCCATCATTTCATGCGACGTCTGACGGGTAACCCACTTTACTTTGTTTTTGAGTGTCTGTCACTCTTCGTCTTAGCGCTTCCGCAGCCAGATGGAGGATTTTAACGTTTTCTTAAGACATTAAAATCAGACGCCGACTGCGAAGGAGATCAGGGTGGCCTGGCTACGTGGAATAAGCGACTGAAGTTTCCAATAATAGCCCCTTTTACAACATGTTAAACTTCTTCGGTGAGCGAGGGAGGGCGATAAACCAAAGCGAAAACAAAAAGGAGCTCAGATCTGACTGTGGTTCACTTCAGGACTGCTAGAACTGCTGTCCCACTTTCCATTCAGCCACAGATCTCTGTTTTGAACCGAGCGTCCTCTGTAGCTGCTGTGGACGACAGTGTTTGCGCTCCGTGATGTGATAAAGAGCATCAATCAAAATCACAAGACATCGGACGGATTGAAGCTGCATTGAATTTGATCTGGGTAATCAGGGGCCCAATCTGATTAGGCTAATTGTGGACTAATTTTAAAGCATGAATCTACAAGATAAATTAATAGACTAATGTGCTCCATTAGTTATCTCTCACGCATGGGTGTCAATTGAATATGATATTAATAAATGGCTTGTAGAAGTACAACCCTTCCAGAAATTGATGATGCTGCTGTTTCCGTTGAATACATGCATCATCTTCACTCAGTAATTATCTCCTAATTGATTTGAAATCCATCATACCTTCCCGCCCTGAATTCCCTCAGATGACCAGGTCACTGAGTTTTTTCCTCTTGGCTCTCAGGCCAATAGTTCATGAATCAATATTTCCTTTTTCGTTCTACATCTAAGTAGCTACACTATAATTAGATGCTCTATGTTGAGACGAGGAAGACAGAGGGGAAGGCAGTGTGACGGAGGACAGACTCGGAAAGTGTGACTGGTCCTGAGGTGAAGGCCCGCTGCGAGTGTGCCAAGTCACCAGAGAGCAGCAGACTGAAGTTTCACTGCAACTTTGCTTTCTTTCTGTGCTCTTCTTTCCCTCTTCTTCATCTTTTTCTTCTTCTTCCTCCTCTTCTTCTTCCTTCTCCTCTTCTTCGTCTTCATCATCTTCCCCCTGTCCTTTCCTTTCTTCTGATTCTTCTTCTCCTTCCTCTTCCTCTTCTTCTCTCCTTCTTCCCCTTTTTTTGCGCTTCTCCTTCGTATTCTCTTTCTTCTACTTCTTGCTCCTCTTCTTCCTCATTTGTTCTTTTCTTTCTCCTTCTGTCCTTCCTCTTTTCCTTCTTGCTCCTCTTCTTCCTCTCATTTCTCCTCTCCTTCCTTTTCCTTCTCTCCCTCCTCTTCTCCTTCTTCCTCCTCTTCTTCCCCTCCTTGTTCTTGTACTTCTATTCATTCTTCTTCCTCCTTTTCTCCTTTTTCTCCTTCATCCTCTTCCTCCTCTCTTTTCTCCTCCTCCCAGTAAAGTTTTGTTTACTTGACACGTGTTTCCCCTAAATGATGTCCACATGATCTTGATTTGGTCGTAAGGACATTTTATTTTTTATCACCTAGGCATTCCTAAAGCTTTAGGAAATGCACAACGTCCTGAAGGGATTCACTTCATTTCTAGGAGATCAGAGCTTAGCTCGAGTGTTCGCAGATGTGGAAAAAAATCCTCTGCTTAATTACTCTGAGTTCATTTGTAGACGACATGTGAAAACACCTTTTTAAAATTCTTCCGGCTTGTTTTGAGGCTTGTGGCAGTTTCAGCTTAATTATCCTGTCGTTTTATTTTTGTTAAATTCTGAGTCATATCCAACTCATTATTCACCTAACGGCCAACTGTCCTCCTGTTGACAATAACGGCTGTAGCGACCATAATATGGAAGCATGTGTCACTAATGTGTCCGTGACACTGTGCGGGAGTGGACATTCCAGCATGGCCCGACAGGCACATGACGGTCGTTTTAGCCTATATGGCAGTGAGGGCACTGTACATGCCAATAATATCTGCTTTATATTTAGTCCCACTATGCAGCGGCATACTGGAGTGGCAGCTGAAATTATGCTACCTCATAACTCCCCTCTAAGTCCTGCTAAAAAAAACAGATTAAGAGCTGACTAGGCGAGTTTCCCAGCGTTCTTCATGTCATGTTGCGACTGGGTAAGAGGTCCGCTGGTGTATTATTTACATAGGACAACGGTCTGCGGGAGGGAAGGGCTGGCGGCTCCTCTTTGAAACGGTCACTTTTACTCTTTGGGCTAAGCCTGGAGTACGGTGAAGTTTAGAGCTGAGCTACTAGAGGGAAAATACCCGATCCAGTTCAAGACCTTTCGCCAGCAACAGTTGTCATTGTAGCTGGTGACATCTACAGCTGCATTTAAATCTTTCATTTCCTGCAGCTTGTAAGGCATTGTTAACTCTGTGAGTTGTTATCGTTTAGCTCTCGAGGTTGCACTCTTCGAAATTGCAGTTTTGCCATAAAATTGATTATCTGCTCAGCCCAAGTGAAGATGGGAATAAAGAGGTGTCATTAAGCCAATCTCTTCAGTTACTCCCCTTAATGTGCAGGGAATGGTGTCATTAACTTTCTCCTGCCCCTGCACCTTGCTCTATCTGTAATTTTATGTGTTTCAGCCCCTCAATTATCGGCTAATAAGAAAATATTCTTCTGTGTCCTGTTCTTCCTCTCCACGCAGCCGGCTCAATCAATCTGTCGCTCACCTGGAGCTAATGATAGATTATTAGGAATAACCCCCTGCCATCTCTTTGTTCACGTGTCTCTCCTCTGTCTGTCCGTAGGAAGGCGAGACAAAAAGCTTGACGGTTGTTCTTCTTCGTGAGGGCGGATCTCTGGGTTTTAACATCGTAGGAGGAAGGCCATGCGCGGTAGGTTAAAAGCCGAGCGATCTTGGAGGCTTTCATCTCCCTCGGTGATCAGCCAAGTGTCATATGGCAACCCAGGAATGAATAGCACATACTTAAGAGCACCACAAGCTCTCTGTGTACTGACTGACACAGCTTAGTCATGCATGTGTTTTGTAGTCTGTGGATAGATGGACCGCATCTATCAAGTTTTATTGTGTTTATATATTGGTCTGGTTTAGCGGATTTGGCATCACAGATTAAAAAAAGTATAATTAGTTTTATGAGAGTTAAATCTGGGATTATGGCTTCGACCGCAGTTGTTTTGTCTCTAATTGAGGGGATTTCGGTGGTGAGGTAAACACAGAGGAGTGGAAAGGGTCTCTTATTCCGCCCTGAACCTTTCACAGCCACAATGTTTCTTGCCTCGGGGCTCTGAAGTGAAAGTCATTAATGATGCCGCTTGTCTGCTGAGTGACGGGTTGAAAATATCTCAACTCTGTCTTCCATACATGGATCTCCTTTCTGCCGATCCTATTGAAATGGTGTTTCCCCTGTATCCCTTTCACTGGGACTGCACTCAAACTGTTACGGGGCACTTTTTCCACAGCCACAGTGACGCACATTTCTGTAGTGATATTTAACACAGTGAAACTTTCTATTGCTGGAAACTATAAAAAGTGTGTGTGTGTGTGTGTGTGTACCCGACTCCATGGTCTGGTAGATTTGCAGCCTTGCTCACTGTTGTGACAGAACCCATGTATCAAACTCAACCAGAAGAGAGCGGAGATGATACTTGGCTTTTTCTTTCCCTGCTAGCCTCAAATCAACAGTCTGTGTAAGAAGCTATTCATTAAAATGGAAATAGCTAATATCCCTGTAGCCTCAGACAAGGGCGTTTCATGTGGCTGTTATTTTGGCATGGCTTGGTAAGAGCAATCAGCTGCCAGGTTTTGTGGTCTATACAAGGGCTAGTTTGTCCACAGCTCTCAAGATAGGAGTAATTGTATGGCAGAGGAGTGAGCTTGTTGAAGCATTGCTGCAAATTCACTGTACTTGATGCCACTGAAAGAGGAAGCAGAGCAGAAATGACTAATTAGAGTTCGCACTGTGACTGTGGAGTTTCCTCAAGTGTCCCTTTTTTAAATTGCTGTTGTTCACCGTTGTTCTGTTCGCTACCACTCAATAGGGTGATTACAATGTGTTTTTGTTATTAAATCAACAATAGGGCTGGGCAATTAAACAATATCAATAATTATTGTAATTAAATTGCCGTGATCATCAATAGCGTTATAAAAAAAGTTCAATATATATTGATATAATGCTTAGGAGGGTTGACACATAATTGATTTGCCTCAGATTAATAAAATGTTTTGCTCTTTGTTTAAAACCACAACCTTCAGTCTGGAGCCAAAATCTGTCTTTAAACTTAATAGAAATAATGGAACATTTATCGTGATATCGACCGTTATGAATATTTCAATCTTAATATCGACACACTCAGTAAAAGGTATTTGGTTGGTGAGTTCAACCTACGTGAATGTTTACATGAAATCCCTGAGCTTTTTAAAGTAGTTTTACAAAGCTTTATTTATTCAATGTTTGTTCTAATGTCACAATGGGTGGGTGATCTGATGATTTCATATTGTGAACCATCTTAAAGCAAAGTGTCGATCACAACATTTTATGTCCTACTTATTCCCAGTTTACCCACATAGTGTCGATCCATGCTACATATACAAACCAACAAAAACCTAAACTCCTGGATAGTTATGATGACTGGCCAGAATGTATCTCTTTCATGCATGATATATACTGTATGTTTATCCAATGTGAAATAACATCATGGCGGATGAGGAGCTGCTGCCAAAAAGGACTCAATGTCTGCAGTGTGGCTCAGTCAGATATTCCTTCTATTTGTTGACTTTGTCGGCCAATGATTGGCATTTCTAAGGTAATGCGAGTGTTTCACTCAGGTAGTTTCAACCCCACCCATCTGCACATCACAAGTTCCTGAAACATAAACACTCATCAATGACTGAGGCGTTAGAGCAGTCAAAAAAATTGATAAAAGCAGCTATTCTATTTAATTTGTGAAACAGTTTGTGAAAGATCTTTTTTTTTATTCAGTGGTCCAGTGTTATTGTTGACTGCTGATTTCAGCTTTATTTAGTATTCAAAACTCGGGTTTTAATGACCATTTTGTTAATGGAATATTTTGTTGTCAGGATATTCTCTCCAGTACATGTCAAAAGTGGGAAGGAAGGTCACAATACAGATTGATCATGTGTAAAAAAGATAGTGATAGATTTTGGTATATTCGCCCACCCTTTGTTCACACTACTTCTCTCCTTAACAATTAAAGCTCTGTGCTTTTCTTATGCTGGACATAATAACTGCTGTTTATTTCACAGGATGATAATGACGGCACTTCAAATGAAGGGATCTATGTATCCAAGATCGTCGAGGATGGTCCAGCGGACAAGGAAGGAGGCCTTCAAATCCACGACAGAATAATAGAGGTATGTGTAGCCCACCCTGTCGTGTTTCCTGGAGCAGGAAAACAATGTGGAAGTCAATGTGGTGTAGATGTGGAACTTGGATTATGTGACAGCTGCTGTCTGCCCTATAAAGATGACGAGAGCGAGGAAGCACGAGACCATCACTCCGTATTTCTGTTCCAGTGACCTCTGGAAATGAAACTCGGGCTGAAAGCAGCAAATGTGACGCATCGCATGAGCATTTTACATTTTGGGCTTTTATTTCAGCTCGAAATGGTAAATCCTGCAGACAGCTCAAGTTTCGACATATGCTTCTACCAATCAACACTCAGGCAAAGCCTTTGTTAAGTGGGGCATCACTGCAGATATGCCGAGATAAACCTGAGGCGAGGATGTCTGTCTTTGGTTTTGCTGAGTGAGACGGAGCCCTGCGTTCGCTTCCTCGCTGACAAATCCCTTATGACAGTGCTGCCGTGTAGCGTCCTCCTCTCGCCTTTAAACAGAATCTCGTGTGGAAGAGCCCGGCTCACCCCGAGGTCAACTTGAGGGATGCGTCGAGAAACTCAACATCACAAAGGTTGCTTTTATAGAACAGTTGTCAGCCAGGGTCTCACACAATGGCTGCATTGAACAATGAGATTTATGTGGATTACGAGTGTGTATTACCAAGTACCGCAGGATGACAAATATGGTTTGTCATAAGATTTATTGTCAAACCTAAGTGAAATTGCCCCCAGGGCTTTTTGACCATCACATCGCTCGCAGAGATGTTTGTGAAAATTGTTTACAAGAAAAGAAGATGCCAACATCTGGGCTCTGTTGATTGTTCTATCCTGTCATTCATGCAGTCAAATGCAAACGACTTACCTCACCCTGGGGTCCTAAATAATGTTGTAATCATTGCAACACCGTACCTAGGATGTGACATAGCCTCTTTAAAATTTCTTCAAGTAACCCAATAAAGGGTCTCAAAGCTCACTGCAACTTGAGATTTGTCATGAGATCCCTTAACAGGTTGAGCCAGCAGTTCACCTGGATCCGGGTGTTTCGAGGTCAGAAAGAGACACTGCGTTTGGGCCACTAGCAAGACGACGGACATGAATCAGTGGAAGTGTGTGTGTTTGCGTCCATCTGTAGTGTCTGTTTTTACAAGCTTGCGTGCATCTGCGAGCGCAACAAGGTCGGGTTTAGTCATGTTAACGGGCCAGATGTTGCTGTATTTTGTTACTTGAGACCATATCTTGTGGTGGATTTAGTGTTCAGATAGCCACTCACAGCCATTCGGGTAATTTAGGATAATGCTGCACTTGTGTTTGTCTTGTTTCGGAGCCATTGTGAATGAAGTCACGAAATCTCTCCGACAAGGAGAACACAGGAGCGCAGAGGATGTGAAGAGCCTAAGGAGGTAGCAAAGCACCCTATTAAGTGACCCTTTCTTTTCAAGAGATGAGGTATTAGTGGACAAAAAACTACAAAATAAATCACTCAGCCATTGAAATAGAAATGTATAGACGGTACAGAGTTGTTGTTCCACATTGGAGCTTTTCATCGGATGGGAAACCTGATAGTGGAGGTGGTTCATATTTCCAAAAGAATTTCCCTTTGTTAGGTTATTTAAGCAACAAATTTCCATGTCATGATTTGTCCGATGCAACGTCATTGTGACATGTTTATAGTTTAGTGGGTTGCATCTTTAACCTCAGGTGATTGGCTCTGTGGTTGACAACGGTGTATCAAAGGAATTTAATCCCAAGCACCTAAAGGGAGTTTCATCTTCGTGTTTTGACCTTGTGGCCTGAAACCAACCGTAACTTTGTCTTATTTAAAATCTTGTGTGGGACGTGGCGCGTTAGAAAAGCATAAGCCTACTAATGTGGTTTCTCATCACACCTTGTTCTCTAGACAAATACTGCATGACCTCACTTGTTGTCACATATTATAGCTATAGAAATTGTTCTAGTTGATGGTTGGTAATATATTTTGGGAAGATTCTTTCAAACTAAAGTACATACACATAAAGATACCATAGTTGATTGAGAGAAGAAGTAATCCATGGTCTGAAATGTGAAAATCAAACAGGATGTGAGGTTTTTTGGTGTAGTCCTGTGTGATGTATCATTTCTTTAATTTTAAGACAGAATGTTGATTATTTTTTAGTTAAAGCTTTTAATCTTACAGTCTGGGCAGAGATTCATCAAGGCTGCTGTTGACCACAATGGTTACAATCAATCCATCATTTAATTGATGACTGCAGTGTGAATTGGCACTGACAAAGGGTAAAGGTTTGAATCACCAGTTTAAACCTCAGTGCAAAGGTTGAGTTATCTCTTGTCTGTTTAAGCTCAGACGTGTCTCTCGGTTTAAACCTTTCAGATTCATCCAATGCTTTAAGATTCTGCATTCTATCAACCACTTTTTTTGGGGGTTTTGTTTTTTTGGACACATTGTGGTAGTGGAACAAACTCAAAACACAACACTGACACATTGTCACCTTATAAAGTCGGCATGATGAATATGTTAGCAATAGCTCTTCCTTGTTTACATATTCAGCAGACACAGGGCAACGTTTGCATTTCATTTGGAGTCATATTTCAGGAGTCCCAAACAAGAAGTCCAATGCTCTTTGTCTTTTTAGCTCTGGTTTTATCTCCACCAACTTCAGAGGGAAATATCAGTTTCTTTATCTGCTAAATCCTTTACATTTTTTGTAAGCTAGCACGAGCATACGGTGAGTTAATCAAGTCATTTTTAGTACCAATACTGTAATTTTCCTTGACAGTGGAATGGAAAACGTTAGTTTTTTTTCTCAAACACATGGAATGTGGCTTAGCGGCAAACAGAGGTGATAATTTTGACAGCCACAACGCTGCTGTGGGGATCAGCCGCTCTGCAAAAGGACAATCATGTTACATGGAGAAGGGGAAAGCGCGTTCGCTTCAGGAGGCAGTTAAACTACAGCTCCGTCAAGAGCCGTAGCGCTGTTTTCTCTTCCTGCAGCAGAGGTGTTAGTTCCAGTAAGTCTATATGGATGTAACATGTACATGATGATCCACAGCTACTCCTTCTATAACAGGCTCTTAGCGGGGGAGTGTGATGGCAGATGGCTGTCCTCTAACGCAGCTACAGGCTGGTATGATTCAGCACATGAATGCCTCCTTGTTCATCCAGACATTTTTCTCATAAAAACCTTGAGGTGTGTTTGCTTTTGCTCCGCAAGCACTCTGGTCGGGATCTGTCTGCCACGGTTAGATAAATAAGTTTGGATTCAGTTTAATAGTGGGACTGGTCGAGAACTACGGGCTTTTTCTTTAGCCATGCTATACTTTCTTTGATAATTTATGATTGTGTACTTGAATGTTGTTGACCATGTCAATGTAACCTTTGCATTTAGTTTTCTCTCTTGCTTCACATTAAGTATTGCCGGATGTTTGATTTCTGAGTATATCCATATTCCCACTAAAATGACTTTCATCAAGCCTAAACCCATGACTAAATATATGACTAAACCCATGTTTAGTCATATATGACTAAACCCATGTTGCAAGAGCAGAATGACTGTGCAGGAGCTCTCAGGGTGAAGGGGAAGTTTTCTGTGTGGGCTCCTGAGTGTGAAAATAGGAAGAGAATGGAGACGCCCGGGCTGCTGTTGTAAATGTCGCCTTGTAAATCCTCAGCAAACATTCCCAGGTCGCCGAGGGTGAACAGCAACAACTACTTTAAAATAAACTGACATTGGGAGATGCCAGTTCCAATATGGAGGATGGGTTTGTGTGTTGTTTTGGGGGGGTTGGGTGAGGGGCTAACCAACAGGATAGTGTCCCAACTATAACATGTCATTAGAATTGGACAGTGAAAATTGGAAGGGCAGCATTCAACACAATAATGTTTTTATTCAGTGTCAACTACTCAACATGCGACAGGGTGTCTTAAAACTTTGAGCCAAAAATAGCAGGAATGTTTACGCTGGCACAGTTTTGCAACCGATGATGCAAGTCGGATTAACTGGCGGTTACATCTGTTCATTTAACCTGTTTGAGATGCATTATGCATTTTTTATTTTTTATTTTGCTTAATTGGCTTGTCGAAGAGCAGGAGGAATGTGGTGGAAAAAAATGCTAGGGGTCACAATTAAATGTGTCTGAAATGCAAAAGAGGCTGCTCTAAATACACTGACTTTATTGGTGGCAAGGGCATAAAAGTAAAGACTTTGATGACCAGATCAACTTTATTATGCTTGATAGATCCTGTTCTTATTAGCATATCGCTACAGCTTATACTACTAATTATTAAAGAATCAGTGAGGCTAAAGTTAATAACGTTGTAAATGTTTTAAATTAAAGTGGCATTTCACGTCTGTATTTCAAACATGTGACTGTGACCCTCTTTCAGGCAGCACATGTGTTGTTTCTTTCTTGTCATTAGACGTGTGAGTTGCGAGGTTACCCACAGTGAGCCACTAAACACCTCAAACTGCCCCGCAGCTACTTAAGTATCAAATCACCAGGCCAGAGACCGCTTAAAAGCCAAGCCAGATAGCACTTAGCAGTGACTGACAGAAATGTGAGGCGAGCTCTAGTGGAGGCGGGTCGGAGGCGTGCATGTCAATGAGCCTTTATTCTTCTCCAGGGCGAGGAAGATTGAGATATTTTAAGGATTTTGTGAGAAATCTGAAGCAAGTCGCTGCCTTTTTTTGCCAATCATGGCTAAAAGTTTCCTTTTAGACTTTTTAAGAGCGTAATGACAAAAGTCAGGTCAGTTTTATGGTCGATTTAGTGAATGATCAGTAATGTCGTGTATGTATTTTATGGCATATTACACAACGCTACTTTCAAGCATCATTTTCCGAGTTCAGAATGAAACTGTTTACCTGATGGTTCTACTCATGATTGTTGTGTTCAGCCTTGGTTGCTTGGAGTTTACTAAGTTTCTAATAAGCCTATAATTTTGGATGATATTAGCCCTATCAGTATTAGATTATGTTTGCCGATATAAACAATTCTATTTTACAGACTAAGCAATGCAGAAAATATGTGCATTTTTGTTTAGTTTACATAAAAAAATGTTTTTAAATCAAGTTCTATATGTTTGGTTTTATTTGTGTTTTCTTTTTAATTATAGTTATTTATAATAAAGTTTATGGTTAAACTGTACAATATCCTGGAAAAAAAGCATCAGTTACATTTCTTTGTCATGAGGATTTGATAACGACTTTTGAGGAATCATTGCAAATTGTAAAAAATTTATATATTTCAAAAATTTGTATCAGGCTTTCACTGTTACTGAATCTGCCTAAAGGTGATTTTTAGGACGCCATCAATCGTCCTAGATAAATAAAAAGTCTCGTTGAATAGTGAATGGGAGAATGGTGCGATTGACTCCACCCCTACTGTCACCAATAAGTCGTTGCAGCACATGGCATCCACAGCAGGACATGTGCCAAAAGTTCTTTAGGTGTTATTTCTGACCCGGAGGGCTATGAGGAACAGACGTAGAAGTTGTTTCTCTTAGGGGATCACATGTTGTTTGGCATTTCTGAGGCAAGAAGCGACCCTTTGTCAGAGTCTTTATTAGATTTTGGCCCCTGCGCAGGCAGCGTGTTTATTCCCCAGATGGGCAGGCCAGGCAGAATGTGGCCCCGCTCCGCTGCTCCTGTCTGGCCCATAGACGGGATGAATCCACCCAAGGCTAAGCGGGGCCAATCCTAGCAGTGAGCCACATTCCTGTGCCCCGTGGTCCAGCTGAGGCCGGAGCAGGACATTAACAACAAATCTAACTTTAAAGAGTCAGTTTAATCAGCTTCTGGTGGTAGCTGCATGCTGCTGCCCTTTGCTGAGCTGGTTATAAGAAGCGAAGACAAGCACATCTTTGTTTTCCCCTGCTCCATATGGGGGGGGGGAAAGAGGAAAAAAAAGTTTTTAAGATGTGGAGTCGTGTCAGTCGAGAGATGGTGTGAGGTGAGCTTAGGCTTTGCTCCAGCCAAGAGGCGGCTTTTGTGTCTGTCCCTCGCCACACACAGAATATTGTACTTTCCACTCAGTTTAAACAGCTTGCGTCCTCAAAGGCAAGCCGACACTTGACGATTTTGCGGAGACGTCCAGTCTGGGCCTACTGTAAATGTGTTTGCTCTGCTCCAGCCCAGTCTCAGCCGGCTCCTTGTTCATCGGGGCTAGTGGCTTAATTTATGGCTCCTGAAAGGTTTCGACGGGGGCAGAAATAGACAGTTGTCATTAAGGCTAATTTTCCTGCCTATCAATCACAGGCCTTGTGTAAATGGATCAGCAACAATCGGCTCAGGTTGCTCTGCCAGCTGCTTCTCATGTCAGCCCCTGACCCCCAAGCACAGACTGCCCACTGACTCCTAATTAACTACCCTCAATTAAACCCTAATAGGCTGATTAACAGACCCTTAGTTGTGCTGTAATGGCCCGTCGTTTCCTCCCAGTGCCCCTCTGAAATGCATCCTGACTGCAGCATGTTAATCACCGCCCACTCGCTCGCTCTCTCTCTCTCTCTCTCTCTTTCTCCCTCTGGCCTTACCAGTGTCTCTCTGCCTCTCTCTGTCCGGCAGGGCAGAGATGAGCATGTTCAAATTCCTGAGACAAAATGTTTGGCACCATATTTAGATAAATAGACTGATGCACAGATAATCGTAATAGATAAATTCCTGACACATACTCATTTCTAAAAAGATCAGTTTAAGTGTTTACGTAACATTTGAAATGCCTTGGAATTTGAACAAAACTATTAAAACAACGGTAAAATGAACTCTCTCGTAACAAACTAAAAACACACGTCATTGTTTCTTTACTGATCCATGACCAACAAACATTAAAAACTGAATGATCCTATAGTTAGAGATTAGATTTTTGATCTTTTTTAAGTTATTTGACATAAGAATCCTCCTACCTCCTTGTTCATTCAGTAGTGGTTCTTAAGCTTTCTGTCTTTCAAATGTCAAGTTGACAACAGTCAACATCTACAAAAATAGTTATCAGTTACAGATCTGTCAACTCCTTATGTGAGGGAATATCCTGTATTCATCATGTAGCATTTGGTCCTCGAAACAATTTCTGCATGTATTTTTGGAATAAAATGTTAAAAATGACATTGATTTGAAACCAGTTTTATAATTAATTTGTCATTTTAGACCTCAGTAAACATACCGAGCATGGTTTCAGCCTCTCATTTTGGAGAATTTGACGCTTTTCTATCTCATATATAGTATTTAACCAAAATTAAAATAATCATTATTTGCTGCCTTAAATCCTATATAAAATATCTTTTGTCAAATTGGCAGCAAAATGTCTCTACCACAGTTGTTATGTTCATCTCCACTGTGGTCGAGTCTTATTCCATTTGTCTTGTAACCGCAGCTCCCAAAACGTTTTGTAACGGCACCAAAATAATACAACACGCCAAAGTAGCTTTCTTAATATTTAATATGATCACAGCATGTATCTCACAAGGGAACGCGATGGGAATGGGAAACAGTGGCACAATCCCCCAAAACCATCATCTTAATAGAAGTGTTGACATTTTGCACCAGATTTATGTTTATGTTGCGTGTAGACCACAGTTTAAAACTGTTTCTACATTTTCAAAGTTGTAAATCTTTGGTTTGTGCTGCAGACGAGGCAGAAATGTTGGAGACTCGAAGTCTTACTCATCTCTGTCTGAGGGACACTCTGCAGGGACACAAAAATACCTCACTGTATCCGACCGGATCAAATACCACTACTTATCATTGGTCCTGTATAGAGGAAGTTCATCCCACTTAGAGCTGATAGATAGAGCAGTATAATAGCAAAGATAAAAACTAAATGAGGAGTGGTAATTGAAGGAATGCTCCATGCAGGGAAATCAATTAGGTGGAGAAACTGGCTACCACGCCTCAGTGGTAGAACTTTAGAATAAATCACGAGATGTTGACAAGCACACAGCTCTGTTTGTCGAAGTTTTCCAGTTACATTTTAATAGAAACGTACATTGTGTATAATTTCCGCTGAACAAGGCGTAGAGTTGGCTAATCTGACACAACAACTGGATTCCTGCGAGTGCGTTTTACGAGCGGTGCCAACATGGTTATGATACACGGAGGGACTTTCCTGCTTTATGACACAGATTCCGTCTCTTGACTTGTTGGCAGCAGATGTTTGTTTCTATGGGAATGGCCATAGGCTGACAGTGATTTAAACATGGTCTGTGTGGCACTGTGTGATCCAACATGGGTCCTTCCAGAGATTATAGGTTATAGATTTCACTCATCAATCAAAGTGCCAGAGTGCGCTTGTCTCCCCTCTCATATGGAACCGTTACAGTCGCCGCTTCAGTGAGATGATGAAGTGGACTTCATTTCTTTTCCCAATGACTTTTAACCCAACTGGCTGTTAATCATGTACTGTCGGCTCGACTCTTTTTTTTGTTTCTTCTTTTTTTCGCAGTTACATGAATACTCAAAAGTGAAATCTGAGATTTTAAAACTTCCCTTAAGGCTTCTCCAAC